>NC_056733.1:302203987-302503987 GCF_019279795.1 Protopterus annectens
GTGTGTGTGTCTAGATAGATATATAGATATTCACATAGAGACAGAAAGAGTGAGATGCTTTGGTTGAATGGTTAAAGGTAATTTTAAAACTTCCTCCCTTTAAATTTATATATGAACCTGAAATATTATATGTAAGTTATGGATATAATCACATGATGCCATTACATACTAATGAAGAGAGCAAAATAGTGGATCATAATACTCGTACACTGTGCATATGATCTGAAGTACACCCATGAATAAGTGTCAGTACTTTATATCTCACATTTTGGAATGAGATTATACCTATATAAAAAGCGATATATTTTCTCCTTTCTTGTATTACTGTACTATTAGTACTGTATAACAGTATTCTGGCCACTTGTTACTAGCAATACTTTAGTTTGTTTTTTTTTCTTCAGAAATTAATGCTTAATAACTAAAAAGCCAAATTTATTCTGTCTTTATTTCTAAATAAAGAAAATCAATTTGCATTTAATTAATTCTTTTCCACTATATCGTCCAACAACATAGTAGACCTCCCTCTATACTTCTCTTTCTTTTACCATCAGTTTTAGACAACAGCGTCTTATTTTTTCATATGACCCGAGAGATAACTTATGTACACATCTGAAGCATTGTTTTTTCCTCCAACATTCAAGAGGAACACAAGTCACCCCAGTACTTCTATATTTACTTCATATTTTGTTTTTGACAGCAACATTAGAAAAAAAACATACGAGGGTGCACTCAATGGGAATGCATGCCACATCTATGAGAAGCAGTAGCAAATATCCTAAAACAGGTTCACAAATTTAGGTTGTTGATTTTGTCTCAGTGATATTTTCTGTTCTGAGTTTGCATTTGATTACTTGGTAAGTATCCATTCTATGTAATTTAAACTATGATGTTCAGTTTAAATATACAATAACTGGAAATACCATTTACATACTTGTTGTTTAAGCAGATGTAACCCTGTATCTGTTACCTCAAGAATCTATCAGATATAGTTGCCAGTCAATTATTGTATGTTAAAAAAGTCAAAATGAATAATATACCTGTTCAAAAAAAAAAGCAGAAATAAAAGAGAAAATACTAGTTATGTGTTTCTTTTTATCGTGTTCAAACTTAGAATAAATTGCATTATTTCCAATCTCATTTGAAAATCAAAATTAGTAACCGTTGAGACTGCATTGTTTCATGCATTGTTTCACTAAAAACAGATCATGTACACATTGATGACAACACTCATGCCTTTGCACACAAAAACACATATTCATTCATCAAAATAAACACAGCCTCAAGCGTACACCCTTGTTTGTGAAATGTACAATGATAAAAAATGTGACTAAAGGCCAACAAAAAAAAAATCATCCCTGAAATGGGAGAAATAAAGTTCCTGCTTTTGTAACATATTACTGCATGTATAAATGTACTGAGAAAACAGGAGTATCAGTCAGGTCACAGTGAAGGCAATAATGAGAAATAGCAGAGTTTTGTAGTGCAATGTTCACGCCCGTTCAGGCATCCAGGCATGCAGAGCTACACAGAAAAGATGGAGTAGAATTGGGCAAGCCTGCAATGCCCCTACAAGCATCTGCCACCCAGGACCCTGGTACTCAAATAGCAGCAATGCCTACACTCTGGCAAAACTGCTTTGAATTTTAAAATTGCAGTTTAGGAGGTTCAGCTCTTAAAACACAACTATCTCCTAAACTACATCTTTCTGCCTATCTAATGTGTCTCTTCCCTATATCTGTTATGCTATCCCACTGAGCAATTTACCTCTCCCTCCTTAACCAGTAACCAGCCCAAGATTAAGAATCGTTCTTTGGTGTCCATACTTTACTTAAAATGACTATTACATACAGGTAACATGGCTGATACCTGCAAAAAGAACATCTTAATAATAGATTGTTTCTAGTTTTCTAAATTTTAACTAGGCAAAATGGTTCTTGTCAATGACCTGATTTCTTTTCATGACTGACATCACCACAGCACCTTCCACCTGCAGTAATGGCAGCTGTGTAGAAGAATGCAGTGCAAAAAAAAAAAAATAATAAATATACTTAAAAAATACTTGTGCAGTATCTATTGAAGAAACAACATTCTGAACAGTTCAATAAGTAACACGAGGAACAAAGTCATTCTAGAATGAGTTGCATAATTTTTTTTTCCGGATGGAAGCAAGGAATGGTTATCTCAGAGATCCAAAATCAAATCAAGCTGCTAAGTTGTCTAGCAATTCACAACAGAATGACACATACTACTTTCCCGCAAAGAAAGGTAGACTTTTTTAAAAAAACAAGAAACAAATCAGGTCTCTTCAATACAATTGCAAAATCAGTTACTTTTCATGTATAAGCATGCAGTAAGACCAAGGTGTGTTACATAGGATGTGCATTTTGGTGATGCTAGGGGTGCAAGGTTTAACATAAAAAAAATACTTTTTTCCTCATCAAAACTGCTTTTTGTCATAGAAATGTTAATATTAAACTTAACTGAACACCACACAGCCTTGCCTTATAAAATGAAGGCTTGTTAGCAAACTTATTTGCGTGCAACAGTTATCTTCATCACCTGCAGTGTGGCAGTAACAGTGCAATATCCATTAAAACTTTTGTGAAAGAAAGACATTAAAAGACAGGCTGAGTAGGAACACTAAAATGTTGCAAACTGTTAATCAGTCACAGTAAATGCACAGCTTTGGCTGGCGTCTTGCCAACTAATTATCTACTGCTTTATGCTTCTGGTTTGAGAAGTAAACATCTGAGGAATACCGGCTTCTTCAATATAGAGTGCACCTGCATCCTGAGCAGCCAGGTTCTAGCAACACTAACAGCAGTTCCAATGTAACACAAGGACTAGCAAAGCCATTCAAAGCTAGTCAAAGGTTATAGATCTAGAACATATCTCACTCATTCAAATGAGTTTGTGACATTTAAAGTAAAACCAGCTGGATCATTTCAGGCAAGTGCCCCTTTCACAATTCTATAGCTAATTATTACCTGTAGACACTTAGTAAAGAGAGAGAGAGAGGACAGAAAAATACCATCCTGCTATTGTGCTAATAATGTTATCCAGTGACACAACTTGATGGAACTTTATCTATATAGTACCTGCCCTGTTTGCACAACTCAGTAATACCTGTGAACATTTTAAATTAAAATTAGTTGAGGTACCAGGTTTACATCTGTCAGATCCACACTTCCAATATCATAAGAACGGATATTTCCTGTTCTCTTAGCTGTCTAGACAGGAGTGTAAACTTTAATATTGCACCTTGCAATGTTACAGAGTTCCTTCCCAATCTATATAAAAGCAATTTGTAGAGGTGCCATATGAAAGCATTATGTTGGGCACAGCAGATGATCTCTGACATAGTTCAGCACTGTAACGAGTAACCTCAGTACCACAAACTGTCACAGGTGTAGTATAGTAAATAAACACTTGTTTATAATTAAACAAATATGCATGTGTGTTTCTCTTATACCATTTTCATTTATGGAGTAGGGTACTTGTGCCTTCCCATAGGACATGTTTTCTATTTTTTTTAAGAAGTAAAATAACTGATACTGAATATTTTGGCAAGTCATTTTTAATTTGTTTTGCTTAATTGCTTTTGACATGGTGCACTAATACATACTTGCATTGGTACAATAATGAAAAGTCTCAATATATCATTTAGGATTTTCAAAACATAAGTAAGTATCAGCCAGCTTAGGAATGGATTGGCACTTAACTCATTTAAATACTTGTAAACTGCATTTAACCATCTAGTTGTACATTTAATGGGTAGCGAGTATTTAGTTGTGCAACATACATGATTATGGGCAGGTCGCCATCATAACCTGCATATTATGTGTTCGAGACAAAGATGCTAAGAAATTCACCTCAAGAGTGAAGCTCAGGAGGTGAATCTTGGCATCCATGGTGAGAACAAATTATTAAAGGGTTATAATCAAAGCCCAGTGTTAATTCATTGTAGTGCATGGAGTGTTATATGCTCCAAGTGTTTTGCCAGCTTTCAAAGCCATAAAGCAGTTAGTGAGCACTGTCTGAAAGACCAACAAAAAAGTAAATGTAGCTGAGCCACTCCAACAAAAATAAACGTAGCTGAGCTGAAAGACAGTATAACATATTCTGCTATGTTAGAAAAAGTCAGGGGCACACTACTGGCACAGATAACAGGCAGAAACAAATCTGTCTATTATGCTGCTGTTGTTTGCTAGTCAGTACTGGAAGGTTTAACTGCCTAGCATGATACCAGAGCTGAACAAGTGAAGCAGAGGGTGCTTAACAATTAATAAGATTGTGTCTCGCACTATAGAAACACTTAATTAATTTGTCTTTTTCCATATATCGGAATGTAATCAATGTGCTCCACCCCCAATGCCTGGTAACCAATCACATAAGAACTAATGAAGGAAGCTTTGGAACTATTGACTTTAGCCCTTTAAGTCTAGAACTGGAAGGAATTTAAAGCTTCAGATCAGCATATGTTTAAATGACATATTCATTCTTACTTTATAAATGAAGAAGAACATTAGAAGGAGAAGATGGGCACAATTAAAGTACGATAATGCCTTAATTTTATTAAGCGGGATCAGCATTTTGATAACTTAGGCTGGCAGGCAATATGATACTTGGGTATACAGACATCTGGTTTTACTCATTTAAGCATTTAAAACATTGAACAAGACTTGGCATCTAAAGCATTTGTTTATTTTCAATAAGCATTTTTGGTGCATGAGGTATACCTGGTTTAATTCTGTATACCATTTAAAATGGTTCTTTACAAACTGTCCTTCAAGGTTTCCTGATACCATCTTCTTGTTAAGAAGACAGCATAAGAAATGTGTACAACCTTGTGTGTGTTGTGTTTAGACAATGTTAATGCTTTACTTTATGCATAAGATGTGTGATTAAAACCCTTTGTGAACGTGTGCTATATCAATGCAAAACATGCCATGGTTTGCATTACTGCGTTTTTAATGTGATTGCTAAAGTAGACACGTTAATGTGAACTGCAATCATTTAAATTTATGGTTGTTCTACAATTAAACTGAAAATGGCAATTTATGTTTGAAGCAGCATACCAGATTGTGTCATTCTTAAATATCATGTTATAATTAAAGAATGAGGCATAATAGGGTTTAACTCATATTCCGAGGTTCATTGAGGCATGGAATGAAACCAAGGATATTAAGCACCTATAGCATGACAATATACCACTGCAAAAACACATCTTGGGTAATGCAATTCCTCTTAAAAAAAAGGTGGCCACAACTTAAAGAGAAAATACTACAAATATTTTATGTTTGAAGTGGTCTATATAAAAAGGAACCACAACACTTAGGGCCTGATGAACGCGTGATAATCATGCTTTCCTGTTTATTATTACATAGTGACTATTGCATTAGATTATGCTGTAAATGAGTTTCATTTAATAAACATAAAATAAACATAAATTCATCTCTCTGTCAAAGAGAAAATAATCAAACGTGTGCCTTAATAATTAAACACCACTAATTTCAATTTTTTTCTTATTGGCAAAATTGTCTGTGTTCATCAAACAGAGCAAGGAAATGTGGCTGGATTCTGTGCATTATCTTCTTTTTATATTTAAATTAACTTTTATATGTATATATATATATATATAATATATACATAGGACCTCCAAACAAATATATTTAAGAAACTCAAACAACCCCCAGCAGACTTCTGATGAACAGCACTGGTCTGAGCTTAACTGTCTTGCAGAATATCAACTACAAATGAAAAGCACTGTTCAGAGCAAGTTACCTGTCTTGCAGAACATCAACAAGAAATACAACCCCTTGACTGCTCATTGCATGCATCTGAGTCAAGTCTCACTCTAAAGTCATCAGTTTCTCCCATACATGTCACACAAGGAACAAACTAAAGGTGATTTACGAACCATGGCCTTTTACATCATTTCTGTTACTGTCCACTACTTCCTTATGTTACCTGCCACTGAAGAAATTATTGTAGCATTACATTTGTATTACTGTTGCCTTAATAAACAGAAAAGACACATTTTTGTTCCAAAAGAAAGACTTTAGGATGTCAAGCATGAATAGAAATTTGTTTTGGATAAAACAGGTCAATGTTTTTTTTGACAAGAACCAATGTTTCATTCCCTGTTGGTAACAGTAAAAACTCTTTTATAAAATGTATTAGTCACAATAGGAAAAGTAAAAAAAAATAATCAAAATCACTTTAATGTTCTGTTAAATGTATCACTTTCATTACGTTGATGTTTGCAAGTAGATTAATTTGCACTAAAATGTAATGCAAGATGTTTACAAATTTTGGTGACAGCTGCTGACATATAGCCCGTGACAGCTGCTGACATATAGCCCTCACCTCATGACATCATAAGTCTTTTCAAAGCAATGGTTGTAATGCCTTAAAAGTGCTTAACTGATAAAATAGAATGAAGAGAATACATTTGTCTGTAGAAGGATCCTGTATCCATTCAACTTAAATTACAAACAATGCCTAAAGGAGGAACTACTAACATTATTTGCCTCTTTAATGTGGCATGGTATGTATTCCAGATTTTTGTTTTTAGAATGAAATCTTCCCTTAATGTTCAGACTCAAACTTTTGGAAGAACTGTTAACAATACATAAGGCATAACACATTTATCTAGTAAGGTTTTCTAAATTCTGTTTCCTTTTAGTCTTCCTTGCTAAGCCACTAATTGCAACCATTTATTTCACAAAACAGGCAGTCCTACTTTTTACCTTTGCTTTTCTAATATAATCTTTGTTTTTCTTTTCCTGATTTAATATTTGCTTTGCAATAGCCTATTATGCAGTGGATTATAGTTTGATTTTCACTTTGGCAATGGACTTGACACAAAAGTGTTCTATTTAGATTGTTCAAAGTCTATATCAGTGCAATCCTTGTAGCCTGAAATTAAACACTGAAAAAAAAGAAAGTTGTCATGTTTGGGAACTTTCTCACAACTCCATTTTTATATAACAACCCCCAGTGTTTTTGCACCTCTGGAACAATTGCAAAATTCTATATGAATTTTGAGTAAACTCTTGAGTTAAAAAGATTGCTGTGTTTTGGACAATGGCATTTCCAACAGTTTCCATATAGGGCTAGATTACAAAGATTATTCCTTTTTTAAATGTGAATAATCCTAGTAGTAAACAGAAAAAAGGGGAAGAAAATTTAGGCAGCAAAATATTAGCTAAATTTAAGTGAAAAGTAACAGTTTTTGCAATTTTGTTCAAAGGAGCAGTATCTTTGCAAATATAACAAGTCAATGTACCCTTCAAAGCCTCGTCTGATGCAGTGGCCTGCTAAGCCACATACTAGCCGGTGATCACCTAAACACACTTAAGCTCATCTAGGTTGTCAAACACACACTACACCCCATTTTCCTAAGCTTGCCCAGTTCTATACAGGAGATGGAAAACAAAACATTCAGAATGAGAGAGACAGAGAAGGAAGAAACTGGTTTGAATAAAACAAATAAACTGCTTCATAGAGAAATTTGATAAGGTTCCTAAAATTTGCATTCAAAGCTAGCAGAAAGTCATGTGCACAAATGAATAGAGCTGTTAGAAGATATTAAAATAAAAAAAATGCACAACAAAGTCTTCCAGCTCCTGCCATTAACCTTTGAAAAGGTCATATCATACCACTGTGAACAGTGGAAAATGTGAGCTTCTGAAGTACATCACAAGTAGCAATAGAAATGTAAAATCTGATTGGTCAGGCTAAATGTCTACTTGGAATTTTTTTTATAGTGCAGGTTCCAATGTTTGCTGAGGTTCTCCCCTACCTACATCCAAGACATTAGGGATGGAGAGGGGTTAAAGTGTAAAGCAACTGGTGACAGGATCTCCTTCCTCTGTGTTCACTGATGGTCAGCATTTTTCAGATTATTAGTTTCAGAAAGATATTCATAGACAGAAAATAAAACAGACTTCAAAAATTGTCAGTAGGAGACAGCTTCTGCCCTTTAAAAATTCCAGACCACAGAACCCTTTCTTAGGTTAGGTTAGGGTAACTTTATATTTTCCTTTATAGTTATGTTTTCTTCCAGCCTCGGATCTTCCTCATCACTTGGAGAAAGATGAAAAACAGCTTGAAAGGGGTACGAAATAAGAAAGGCACAGACCCGTTATTCCATCTGTTACAGCCTACAGAACAGAAGAAAAGTAATAAAGATAAGATGTCAATAAATTAATGTCTTAAAATGTGAGTGCACAGCTGCATGTACAGAATAAATGAAATGATCTGCCGTCATTTAATTTCCATTAAACATCTTTATCATAAAATACAAAATGAGCAATACATTTTAGTTTCCAGTGTGTGTCTTACAAATCAGAAATGAGTTTGCAAAATTATGCAGTTATAAGTATTAATGTATTTACACCAAGATTTATTATTAATGGGCATTATAGAGGAGGTGGTAAATGGCCTAAAATCTGAATAGCTGAGATTAAATGAAGCTTGAAAAATTCTTCTTTATAAAAAATATATTAAAACAATAATTTTAAATCAAAGGAATGAAAATAACATTAACACGGCTATAATAATATAGTCTACGATAGTAACAGCCTGTCTTTCAAAATATTTCACATGGCTTACAAAAGTATGATATGGCAGAAGTAGAAAATGCCCTTAAAAATGCACAACTGGTATGGAATACTGTTTCCTTTTTATAAGACAAATAAAGGCATAAACAATATATCTTGAAAGTACTCAAAATAACTGAAGATTATAATTAATAACTTCTAGAGTGGGTGAAGAAAGGAAATCATATCCTGAAATTTATTACGTAGGTTGAAAAAAATGTAAGCTTTGGCACATGCAGAATTAAACTTCCCAAACACTGATGCCGGTGTTCCTGTGCCATTATCTAGGACAACATATATTGAGGCCCATGCCATCCTTCAGATGGCAGTGCAATGAGGTATCATCCATGGAGGATCACTTGGGCCATCCTGTTCTTGAGAACAATAGGTAATATCCTTAGAGATTCATATTGGAATCTCTACCCACTTGTATAGGGTTAATGCCCTTCAAAACCCATTTTTGCCTTCCAATATGTCAGTGCATGTTGGTAACATCATTGCAGGCCTACTCTGGCTTTCCACGCCAGGGTGAAAGGTTATAAACAGTGCAGACTCATGCTGGCATCCCCATGACAAGGTATAGGGGTAACAGTTTTCCCATGCAAAAGTAAAGGTGTAGATCAAACTTAAAGAAAGCAACCAGCTCTTGATAACTTCTTCACAATAAGTGCCTTTACTTAATTCTCATACTGCTGGAAACAGTTTCCCATACTACCACTCTCTGGATTCCTTTAGGCAGGAATATTTTCCTTCTTCTCCAAGGATGTTCTTCACATCAATTGTCTCTCTCCTAGAAACACTACTCTTGACAATAAGTTCCTTTACCAAAGGCAAGTATTCTCTGCCTGGGCTTGTCCCAGGCCCCTTTTTATATTACTTTCAAATGCTCATTCAACAAATGTGCAAGTACTAATACAGGCAGGATCGTCTCTCGTCTTGATGTAACAGCTACACCTGAATAAAAGAGTGAGTACAGTTAAAGAAAACTCTGTTGTACTTGTGCATTTTTGGGTAACAAATATTTACAGTATTACAAAGACATTTTTGGTCAGACACACACATGCATGCATGCACGCGTATACATACACACATAGACAAACACACATTATGTGTAGTTCACATGTTCACATGCTGTATTTATCTACTCCATGTACTTTTCAAGCCCATCATACAGACTACACATGCATTTTCCAATAGCTGCTAAAAATGCTTTTAAAAGCAGAGTACTTTAATGCTTATAACTTAACAGTCTGCATGCAAGATCCTTTCTGCAAAAAATTAAGTGCAAATATACTTATAAAGGTGGTATACCCCCCCACACACACACAGACACACACACACACACACACACACACACACACACACACACACACACACACACACACTTTGTCGACATGCTGTCTTCACTCCCACTGTTCTGCAATTATATACACTCTTTTCTCTGTCACACAGCCAGGGGATAAATCACCATATAAGTGCAATAGTCAACTCAATGCGAGTCCACTACAGCACAAAGGAATGAGGGGTGACTCTGACAGGTAGCGACACCTTACTTATACACAAACACACAAATATGACTTGATCACCATTTGACTCCACACTACTGTGAATCAGACCTCAATTTATTTGATATTTGTTTACCAGGAAAGTCTAACTAGGTACTGATACCCATCTTCAGTGGGGCCTGGGGAGGAAAGCTCCTGAGACATACACTAGTACAAAATTCATTAATACCCCTGAATGAATACATTAATACAAGTAAAAAAAAAAAGGAATAAATACTAAACTAAGATATAAAAAAAACAAAATACTGAGCAAAGACCACTTTATTTGAGACTTCCTTTAACATCCAGTAAGCACTTTTGTCTATCACAAGACTTCTTCAGACTGAATCTTAGCTGCCAGCAATACTCCCTCCACTCTAATTCATTCATCTTCCACATCCAATCCATTAGCAGCTTTAGAAACATGATCTAAAACTAAAAACTCAGGGGAGCCTTTACATTTTGTTTCATAATACTTCTTTCCCAAGCATTGCTGGTATCTACTTTATCAGCAGTATATACATGCTCATATATCCTACGATTCAATTGTCTTGTGGTTCTCCCTATGTAATAAGCTGGATAAGCAGAACACACAGATAAATAAACTATATACTTGGATTTGCTTGTGTAAAAACCATTGATAAAAACCTTTTTATTTTTAATTATAAGACTATCTGTATCAATTTTTAAACAACAACAATACTTGCAACTAAAGCATTTAAACATCCCTTTTTTGATTTCCTTACCATCACTTTTACTAAAATTAGATTGAAAAATACTTTTAAGATTTTTTTTCCTCTCTTATTTATAAAAAATGGGGAATCATCTACATCTTCCTGGGTCTATATTATATCAATGAAATTTCAAAAACATGAATGCTATAAACAGCGAAAATGCATAACATTGAAACCTTTATTGTGGGGGGCTGTGCCCCCCTCACCTCCCGCAAATTATGTATACCAACTCCGAGATCACACTACAGTGAGGAAAGGGCAAATTTCCCAATATTCACTGTTTTGAGATCTCACAAAACATACATCGATGTCCGGCATTTTACAGCGCTCAACATTTTAATCTTTCATTCTTTTACTACAGACTCCAACTTTCTTACTTCAGGAAAACTACTTAAAATCTCTCAATTCATCCCTATCTGTTAGGCAACTGAGCTTTTTCAACTGCCCTTAAGACATATTATGTTTAATAGTTATTGGATGTATACTATCAAAATTTAAATAAGAATTATTTTGTACTTTTTTCTTATAAATCTTAGTTTATAAACTATTTGCTTCTTTAAAAACGTATGCATTTAAATAATACACATCTTTTTAAACTATAACTAAAAAGTTTTCAAATAATCACAGGCAGAATTTAAACATTGTATAAACAATAATAACTTATTTAAACTACCTCTCCATATTATAAAAAGATCATCAATAAAACAACTGTAATATAAAATATAATCTTAAAACCTACTACTTCTAATAAACTCCTTCTCCCAACCAATATAAAGACTTATCATAACTGGGGGCCATAGCTGCCCCCATAACCACCCCATTTGTCTGTTGGAAGAAGGTTAGAAGGTTCCATTAAACTCAAAAAAATTATAAGACAAAATAATGTCTAACATTTCCATAATAAGTGAATTCATGTTTTTGCTAAAAAGGCCAGAGCATTAAAGTTCAATCCTTACATATTTAGTCCCAATATCATTGGGAATCATAGTATATAGTGGCTAAATGTCCATAGTCACTAAATAATCTTCATCACAAATACTAACTTTCTTAACTGCATCTCTAAAAGCAAATGTATCTCTTACAAATGATTCTCTTCTCACTACTAGTTTCTGCAATTGCTTGTCTACAAAATTGGCCATGGCTTCAATATTACCCCCTCTACTGTCCACCATGGGCCAAAAAGGGGATCATCTAAAGACTTATGTATTTTGGGCAAACAAAAATTCTACAAATCTTGGGACTCTCTATAGAAAGATAAATAGCTAACTTATTGTTAGTTCTTCCTTCACAAATTCATTCATTAATAACAGAATCAATAAACTTATAAGATCTCTTAATATCCATAAAACTACCCTTTATAAAGTATTTAACATCTTACAGCATACATTCCATTTTACTCACATAAAAATCTTTATCTAAGATCACAATAGCATTCCCTTTGTCCACTTTGACAATAACTATATTAGCATCACATTTCAAACAATTCAAAGCTGAATACTCTTCTTTAGTCAAATGAAAAAACTTGGCTTTAAACTTATTGCTTAACAATTCTCTAAGCTATCTTTCAGTAACAGTTAACAAAGCATCAAATTTGTATGTTAGTGGTGGATAATATACACTCGGTTTGCAAAAAAGTCATTATTTAAATCATTGTCTTTAAAAAAAAATTTCAAATTTAACTTTCTAATATAGTCCCTTAAATCATTAATAACTTCACACAGCTCAGCTTGTGCTGCAGGTACAAAAATCAAACCCTTATTTAAAACCAAAACTTCATAATTAGATAGCATCTTCAAGAGAGGTTGACTATCTTAAAATTATAGTCATTACAAGTACCTTCTATTTTCATATACTCTTCTTCCTCCCTCTCCATTTCTGGTTGCCGTTTCTGTATGGCTTGTTCAATCCTTGCTTTCCAACATTCAGAGCAGCTGTCACTTGTGCCCATATTCTCGCTTCTATTCTCAAGTCCTGGTAAATCTTCTCTGCTTGAAAAAATGGGAACCACTGCCATTATCATACCTTCTTTGGATGCCATTGCCAGTAGAATTAACTAAATCTCCAGATGCTTACTGAGCTAAATACTACGACCTTCTCAATTCCACATTCACCTTGGATGAATCAGGAAGCTCCTGACTGTCATTGAAATGGCTCATTTTTACTAACTGCTGCCAAATCAAGCAGCTCACCTCTATGATATGCCACAACCTCTTCATGATCTCCTTCGAATTTTTACAGCTTTCTTTTTCCAGAAGTTATTTAAGAGTTTGCTTTTTAGGATATGATTGTTTCTGATGATGTTCAATGTGGCTATGAACGAAAGTGCTAAAACCTTATCCTGTTATTTGGCTTTGGAATTAAAGAAGGGTTGTTTCACCTGAATGGCATTTTTTATTTTTATTAGTGCTTCAGTATGCTGTTTCTTTGTTGCTTTTATGTTTATTTAGCTTTCTTTTTTTTCAAAACTCATTCTCCTTAATAAGTTTGTCTTGAATGAGGCAACATTTAGTGTCAAAGTTTTCAGCAGTAGTATCCTCCTTGAGATTGAAATAACTAATTTTAATAGAGTCATTCAGCTCATGAACTTTTTGCTTATAGTAATCAACCACAGTTGACATATACTCCATCACAGTCTTCTGACTGAGCTCAATCCACTTATCAATGACTCTTATTAAGCTTAAACCCTTCAGTACTCTCCCAGCTGCAAAGCTGCTTTCAAAAAACAAAATATCCCATTGAAGGTCCTTTAACTTAAGATGATCTTTGTCTAACAAAACAAAGCACTCAGAAATACTTTTGTCAGTCCTTTGAATATTAATTCCATAAGTAAATCCCGATGGTAAAACCATAAAACTGGCTTCCAGTTGACTGCTGATAGTAGATTTCAATCCAACAAATCAAATAAAAAAAAAGGAAAATACTAAACTGAATAGATAGAAAAAACAACAAAGTAATGAGCAAAGACCACTTTATTCAAGATTCTTATTTAAAGTTTGATAGTATGTATCCTTTGACTATTAAAAATAACATAGTTAAAGGACAGTTGAATTTATTGAATGTATCTGTTGCCGGGAAAAGAATAATAGCATTATTGGTAATATTGAAAAGAAAAGAAATTATGATAGTTATAAAATGGACATTACTGCAATATTCTTTAGATGGTAAGCAAATTAAAGTAGTTATGAAGGAAAATTGGAAGATTTTAAGTAGTTTTCCTGAAGTGAAGAAAGTTGTATGTGACGCCCCGTATTTTATAAATAAGAGAGGCAAAAATCTTCAAAGTACTTTTCAATCTAATTTTAGTAAAAGGGTTGGTAAGGAAGTCAAAAAGGAGATGTTTAAATGCTTTAGTTGCAAGTACTGTTGTTATTTAAAAATTGATTCAGATAGTCTTATAATTAAAATTAAAAAGGTTTTTATTAAGGGGTTTTACTCATGCAAATCCAAGTTTATTTATCCATGAGTCCTGCTTGTCTGGCCTATTATGTCGAGAGAACCACAAGAGAATTGAACCATAGGCTATATGAGCATGTGTATGCTATTGATAAAGTAGATGCCAACAATGCTTGGGAAAACATTATTATGAAATAAAATGTAGAGGTTCCCCTGCATTTTAGTTTTAGATCATGTTTCTAAAGCTGCTTATAGAGTAGATGTGGAAGATGAATTAGAACGGAGGGAGTACTGCTCACAGCTAAGATTAGATGCCAGCAACCTTCTAGGATTAAATTATAGGGAGAATTTTAAGATTTATTTAAAGAGGAGCAGTCTTAGGCACTAAACAGGCAGTAATTGTTTAATTGTTGAGTTATTCTGATTGTTTTTTGAGTCAGCTTGTTGATGTATTATATGTATTAAATGTGGTGATTTTATTTCCTTCATTCAGTCTGAAGAAGCCTTGTGATAGATGAAAGCGCTTACTGAATGTTAAAGGAAGTCTCGAATAAAGTTGTGTTTGCTCATTACTTTTTTTTTGTTAACAATGAATATATTAATACAATTAACACACTGATACAAATAAAACAACACAGTAAAACAGTGTAATGTAATATCTGGATGATAAAAAAGGAAAAATACAAAAAAAATATGACAAGAATTCTTATACTATTACATGTAATTCTGTGTAAGTTTGATAGGATTATTCAGAGATCTACTACACTTTGTGATAGAGACATGTACAATTACACATATAGATAGATAGATATATGGATAGATATAGATGTGGGTTTTATGAGATTGGTTGATCATGGCTAAGACTGACCTCTTCATTGTTGCCTCACTTTGGTTGATAATGCACATGGTTGACAGATGAGTGATAAAGAATAATCCTCTGATAAGGGGAATATGTATTTCCACAGGGACTGTACAATCTCGGAGTTAGTATATGTATAATTAGCAGGTGGTGTGGGGGCATGCAGGGGGGCTTCCCTCTGCAAAAACATTTATCTGTTTTACTGCATGTTCTGAGAAGTACCTTTGGAGCACTAAGAGAAATGTGTCAACTCTGTGTGATTTAATGTTACTGTAGAATGTTAACTACATCAATGTGGTCTCAGCTGTGTATCTGCAATATGTATGTGTGTGTGTGTATACATACATATATATTTTTTTTCAGATTGCAGAGAAGTGTGGTGGTTTTTACCAGAATGGCATCTCAAAATGATAGAACAATTTATATTTTACAATGAACTGTTTCTTACAAGATGATGTATGTATGTAAGGCAGACAGAAGGTCTGCATGGTTCAGTTAAAAGAAACCAATTATGAAATTCAGGGATGTGTAAGAAGTGGGCTATGACTTCATAGTGAAATCAACATCTCGGGAAGAATGCTGCAGTAAGAAGAATCACTGTGGAATTAAACCTGTAGAAATCTTGGCATCTTCCTGCAAAAGAATCTAGAGAAAACACATCTACCTGGAAGTTTATATGGGCTGCAGACATTGATTCCTGCTCTAGAAAGGAGTTACTAGACTTTGTAAGATTGTGTCCCCTTTTTTTGTGACTCTGACACTGAAATAAAGTAGGTATTTTGTATGCTTTCCTACTGCTGCCATTATAGAAACCTATTTAATTTGGTGTACTTGTTCAAATGTAAAGAATCTCTATGAATGACTTTACTGTAAAACTATGTTTATTTTTATGAAATGGTGCTTTAATATACCTTTCACTGCTTTCACTAAACTATACCATTTGAGACAGTTTTTACAATATGAAGAGAAAGCATCCCTAAGCTGTTGTTAAATCACCAGTCCTGTGGTATGTGAAATGTTGCTGTTGAATCATGTGCACATGTGTTGCATCTCTCTAAATGTCAAGATGGCTACAGCTCAGCAACTCTTTGTACTGATAATGGCAACATGGTTATGACTGTGAAAACTACAACTAGTAAAGATCACTGAACTATTTATTTTATGCCTGTGGCATGACATTAGCTGTCTACAAGAATAACTGAGTCAGCTTTAGCTACTGTGCTACAGCAAAGGTAACTAAACCCCAAGTGATGGCCTGCAGGTACTACTAAATTTTAGCAGTATGATAACAGTTACAAAGTCAGAATATGTGTGTAAAAAGCAGGCCATTGCTAACAAAAAAATAAAAAATAAATAAAAATAAACGTGAAGTAGTCTGCATTCACAGAGAAAGAAAGCAATCTGAAATTACTCAATCAGAAACACAAACTGTCTTTGAAAATATTCTTATCCCTGTTTCTGTAGTTTAAGACATGATATTATAAGAGGGAAAGATGTTTCCTATGTTAAAGACTTTCGAAGTCAAGCAAGGGGAAAGAGATTTTCCTACTGAAAGAGTATGTTATCACAGTGGGAACGGGAGCCAGTGAATGAACAAGTTTGCAAATACGTTTCTACCTAACCAAGAAAAGGAAGGGAACCACCACTAAACACACTCATAAGAGTATATGAGTCTGACAATCATGAACAAATAGTGTTTCAAGGCTCCAAAGATACTAATGATTGGATAGGGGTACAGAGGGATGAAGAACCTTCACCATTTCACTCATTCAATCTTGAACAGCAGATAGCTAATTAATCCCTTTGCTTCTTCAAGAATTTGAAGCCAGGAACCACTTGCTTCCTGAGAGCTTTTCTCAAAATCCCCAAATGAAAATGCTCTTCATACAATTTACAATATCTGATAAATTATGTGATTTACAAAACATGTAAATATGAAACGTCTGTAGTAGACAATGGGGTACATAAACTCGTTTTAGCATCAAAGGTCTGTCTGTAAAGACTGATTTAAAAATTACAAGTGTTATAATCACAAAAAGGGTGATATCTATGTAATTATCCAAATATAGAGCTAATATTTACCAGTGTTTAGTGATGATGTATAATAACAGGGAAAGCATAATTATTTTGTGACACTGCAGAATCTATGCAAACAATGTATATAATATTTCAACAATATTTCAACTGAATGATAGATTATAAGTGGCCAAATATTGTGCCATAATGCTTTGCATAAGATGGGGCCATTTATTTATCTGCAGGCCACACTACTTTTATGAAATTAATGCAGTTATGAAAATATTGCTAGTGGTCATAATTGCTTTTCCAAACATTTATATCTCAGAATGTGCTCACATTATCCGTGTTTAATGTAATTCTTTTACCAACATTCAGTGCTTGCATCGTCACTCCAACACAGTATCACACTTCATTTTTGTATTATTAAGGTAAACAAGGAAATATGCCATATTCTTTATAACTTCCCCAGGGATGCTGAAAGGGCTTATCGGAAGGCTTCTCGATTGCCCTGGTTCTGGCGGACCCCTGCCTCTAGGGCGGCGTCTACCATTGTTGTTCCCCCTCTGCCTCTGGCGGGAACCGATTCTGTCGTCAGGCTTAAGTCCCTTCGCGATTGTTTACGGAACCACATCTTTCCCCCTTCTGGCCTTTGGGGTAAGGCCTAGAAGGAGTGGAAAACGGACTCGACGGCAGAAAGGGTCTTGCCATCTGTCTCGCACCTAGTCAGGGTTTCTTTCACTTGTGGACCAAAAAGGGATGATCCATCAAAAGGGAGTTTGTGAAAGACGCCTTGAAAGGTTCCAAATTGCATAGCCGCATCCAGGCGTGCCTACGTAAGGCTACCCCTGTTCCTGGCTCTGCTCGCTCCATCGGCCGCATAAGAGAGGAGGCGCATGGAGGAGTTGGAAATAGAATTAAGGATAGCCAGCTGCGTGTTCATTTTTCTTGGAACCCGCAGCTGTAGGGTTCTTAAGCATTTCACTCGCTTCTTTGATCAAGTCCCTTTGAAGACGAGTGAAATGGCACAGGTAATTCAGCTAACGCATAGTAAATGTCGCTGAGGAGAACATCCGCTTCCGTACCTATCCATGGACCTAGATTCCTTGTTAGGTGGATGGACAGGCACTGAAGGATCAGCCAGTTCCTTCTTTGTGGCGGCAGCTACCACCATAGCATCCACAGAGACTCCTTTTGATAAAAATTCCTTGTCTGCTGGAGCTGTGATGAATTTGGAGGGTCTCCTGGGAGTGGGGTCCACTGAATCAGGAGCCGTCCATGCCTTTTTAGCAACCACCTGCATGAGGGGTCAAGGGGGACACCCGGGAGGTGGAAGGACGAGAGCCAAACGCCTCAAGATACACAGATTCATCCTCCGAAGGGTTGAGGGCTGGCCAATTTCCCCTCTGTTTAAGGATCTCCAGAATGTCTGCAAAAGAGACATCTTCAGAAGGGGAACGGGGGGAACCCTCAGAATCATCCAGATCTGTTTCGGACGTGATAGACTCAGGTGAGTCAATGTGCTTCCTCTTGCACTTCCTCTTCCGAGGGGGCTCTTCTGCCAAATCAGGAGAGGCCTCGAAGAGGATGAAATCCCCACACGGGGCTCCTGAGGAGTTGGCTCTCTGCGGTCCGGGATGAGGGAGTGAGTCGACTTACCCTGAGGCAGCATAGAGGGAGGGGCTGACGGAGCCGACTGTGGAGTAGAGCCAGGCTCTAACACACTCCGCATGACCTCGAAAGCACCCCTGTCAGGCAGAGCCAGAGGTCCCCGCTCCGAGGAGCTAAAGACCCCTCGGCACCGACAGTGATGGCTCCGAGGCCGATGTCGGAGCCGAACTCACCAGCGCGGGCACCGAGAGGGAGAGGGGGTCGGACAAGGGTCCGATGCCACTCACCCCTCGGAGCCGACGAGGGAAGTCCGCCGAGATTCCTCCATGGAAGAAAACGGAGCCGACGACGGAGCCGAAGACAATTGTCTCGGCTCGAGGTGACCACAGTCTCGGTTCCGACGACCCGCCCGAGCTCAAAAAGAGTCGAAGGAGGAAGGAGTTGATGGACCGGGACAGGCACCGACTGATGAGTCGGGCTCTGAAGCATCTGGGCCAGTGCCTCAGACTTGAGTAGTCGACTCACTACCCTCTGAAGGTCATGATCGGACAACCTCGATGACCTAGAGGAATGAGACCTTTGGCTCCGTTCAGACAGCAGGGGAGAACCTGGAGCCGAATGAACGGAGCCAAGAGAAGGTGACCTAGACCTCTTTCTGGTTGTCGGCTGCGAAGATCTTGTCGGAGCCGACCCGGGTACCTCGATAACCTCGGCTCCGCCGGAGCCGAGGGAGCCACAGAAACTGTGGACTGAGTCTTATCGGCTCCAGCCGGAGCCGATAAAGGCAAAGGTTGAACAACCTGAGGTCTCGGCTCAGAAGCCGGAGCCGAAGACCTCGATGCCTTGGAGGGCTTCCCTGTTGAGACAGACAGGGAATCCTCAGGCTTCAACAAGCCTCTCAAAATAAGCTTGTTTTTTCTTTCCTGCAGGACCCTGGGGCTGAATCCATGGCAGACAGCACAGGAGTCCTGCAGGTGCAAAGGCCCCAGACAATAGACACAAGAAGTGTGAGCGTCTGTCAGAGACATTTTCTGACAGCACGCATCACACTTCTTGAATCCGGAGACCTTTGCTTCTTTAGACATAGCCTAACTGGTGAACACAAACACACACTCAAACACACCAGTTATACCCTGTCAAAAAACACAATTATAGTAAAAAAATATACTAAAAATAAGTACAATAAGCAGTAGTACACTACACAAACACTCCCTAGGGAAGGGAAGGCCTAAGGCCCAAGGGAAGAGCTAAAAGTTCTTTTGACAAGAAACGGGAAGAAAATAGGTTCGGGGATAGAGTTTAATGAACTACACTAATTTAGGAATAATTAAACTAAAAAAAGGGGAAACAAGAGTAACTTTTTATAGAAAAAGCTAAAACTTACCAGGAACCGGTAGAAAACCAACCTCGAAGCTGTAGCGGCAAACGAGATCTGAGGTAACTCTCGCCTAGCATTGTGGGATATAAGGGGAGCCTCGAGCCGGTGGAACCAAATCTCGAGCTTTAGAGTGGCCGAGTCGGAGCCGAGGTCAGCTCCGAACCCATCCAGCAAGAATGAAGGCGAGATAGACAACTTAACATCTAATTTTAATAGAGTCATTCAGCTCATGAACTTTTTGCTTATAGTAATCAACCACAGTTGACATATACTCCATCACAGTCTTCTGACTGAGCTCAATCCACTTATCAATGACCTCCTTGGGCAAATCATTACCAATCAGCATCTTATTAATCTTAAACCCTTCAGTACTCTCCCAGCTGCAAAGCTGCTTTCAAAAAACAAAATATCCCATTGAAGGTCCTTTAACTTAAGATGATCTTTGTCTAACAAAACAAAGCACTCAGAAATACTTTTGTCAGTCCTTTGAATATTAATTCCATAAGTAAATCCCGATGGTAAAACCATAAAACTGGCTTCCAGTTGACTGCTGATAGTAGATTTCAATCCAACAAATCAAATAAAAAAAAAAGGAAAATACTAAACTGAATAGATAGAAAAAACAACAAAGTAATGAGCAAAGACCACTTTATTCAAGATTCTTATTTAAAGTTTGATAGTATGTATCCTTTGACTATTAAAAATAACATAGTTAAAGGGCAGTTGAATTTATTGAATGTATCTGTTGCCGGGAAAAGAATAACAGCATTATTGGTAATATTGAAAAGAAAAGAAATTATGATAGTTATAAAATGGACATTACTGCAATATTCTTTAGATGGTAAGCAAATTAAAGTAGTTATGAAGGAAAATTGGAAGATTTTAAGTAGTTTTCCTGAAGTGAAGAAAGTTGTATGTGACGCCCCGTATTTTATAAATAAGAGAGGCAAAAATCTTCAAAGTACTTTTCAATCTAATTTTAGTAAAAGGGTTGGTAAGGAAGTCAAAAAAGAGATGTTTAAATGCTTTAGTTGCAAGTACTGTTGTTATTTAAAAATTGATTCAGATAGTCTTATAATTAAAATTAAAAAGGTTTTTATTAAGGGGTTTTACTCATGCAAATCCAAGTTTATTTATCCATGAGTCCTGCTTGTCTGGCCTATTATGTCGAGAGAACCACAAGAGAATTGAACCATAGGCTATATGAGCATGTGTATGCTATTGATAAAGTAGATGCCAACAATGCTTGGGGAAAACATTATTATGAAATAAAATGTAGAGGTTCCCCTGCATTTTTAGTTTTAGATCATGTTTCTAAAGCTGCTTATAGAGTAGATGTGGAAGATGAATTAGAACGGAGGGAGTACTGCTCACAGCTAAGATTAGATGCCAGCAACCTTCTAGGATTAAATTATAGGGAGAATTTTAAGATTTATTTAAAGAGGAGCAGTCTTAGGCACTAAACAGGCAGTAATTGTTTAATTGTTGAGTTATTCTGATTGTTTTTTGAGTCAGCTTGTTGATGTATTATATGTATTAAATGTGGTGATTTTATTTCCTTCATTCAATCTGAAGAAGCCTTGTGATAGATGAAAGCGCTTACTGAATGTTAAAGGAAGTCTCGAATAAAGTTGTGTTTGCTCATTACTTTTTTTTTGTTAACAATGAATATATTAATACAATTAACACACTGATACAAATAAAACAACACAGTAAAACAGTGTAATGTAATATCTGGATGATAAAAAAGGAAAAATACAAAAAAAAATATGACAAGAATTCTTATACTATTACATGTAATTCTGTGTAAGTTTGATAGGATTATTCAGAGATCTACTACACTTTGTGATAGAGACATGTACAATTACACATATAGATAGATAGATAGATAGATATATGGATAGATATAGATGTGGGTTTTATGAGATTGGTTGATCATGGCTAAGACTGACCTCTTCATTGTTGCCTCACTTTGGTTGATAATGCACATGGTTGACAGATGAGTGATAAAGAATAATCCTCTGATAAGGGGAATATGTATTTCCACAGGGACTGTACAATCTCGGAGTTAGTATATGTATAATTAGCAGGTGGTGTGGGGGCATGCAGGGGGGCTTCCCTCTGCAAAACATTTATCTGTTTTACTGCATGTTCTGAGAAGTACCTTTGGAGCACTAAGAGAAATGTGTCAACTCTGTGTGATTTAATGTTACTGTAGAATGTTAACTACATCAATGTGGTCTCAGCTGTGTATCTGCAATATGTATGTGTGTGTGTGTATACATACATATATATTTTTTCAGATTGCAGAGAAGTGTGGTGGTTTTTACCAGAATGGCATCTCAAAATGATAGAACAATTTATATTTTACAATGAACTGTTTCTTACAAGATGATGTATGTATGTAAGGCAGACAGAAGGTCTGCATGGTTCAGTTAAAAGAAACCAATTATGAAATTCAGGGATGTGTAAGAAGTGGGCTATGACTTCATAGTGAAATCAACATCTCGGGAAGAATGCTGCAGTAAGAAGAATCACTGTGGAATTAAACCTGTAGAAATCTTGGCATCTTCCTGCAAAAGAATCTAGAGAAAACACATCTACCTGGAAGTTTATATGGGCTGCAGACATTGATTCCTGCTCTAGAAAGGAGTTACTAGACTTTGTAAGATTGTGTCCCCTTTTTTTGTGACTCTGACACTGAAATAAAGTAGGTATTTTGTATGCTTTCCTACTGCTGCCATTATAGAAACCTATTTAATTTGGTGTACTTGTTCAAATGTAAAGAATCTCTATGAATGACTTTACTGTAAAACTATGTTTATTTTTATGAAATGGTGCTTTAATATACCTTTCACTGCTTTCACTAAACTATACCATTTGAGACAGTTTTTACAATATGAAGAGAAAGCATCCCTAAGCTGTTGTTAAATCACCAGTCCTGTGGTATGTGAAATGTTGCTGTTGAATCATGTGCACATGTGTTGCATCTCTCTAAATGTCAAGATGGCTACAGCTCAGCAACTCTTTGTACTGATAATGGCAACATGGTTATAACTGTGAAAACTACAACTAGTAAAGATCACTGAACTATTTATTTTATGCCTGTGGCATGACATTAGCTGTCTACAAGAATAACTGAGTCAGCTTTAGCTACTGTGCTACAGCAAAGGTAACTAAACCCCAAGTGATGGCCTGCAGGTACTACTAAATTTTAGCAGTATGATAACAGTTACAAAGTCAGAATATGTGTGTAAAAAGCAGGCCATTGCTAACAAAAAAATAAAAAAAATAAATAAAAAATAAACGTGAAGTAGTCTGCATTCACAGAGAAAGAAAGCAATACGAAATTACTCAATCAGAAACACAAACTGCCTTTGAAAATATTCTTATCCCTGTTTCTGTAGTTTAAGACATGATATTATAAGAGGGAAAGATGTTTCCTATGTTAAAGACTTTCGAAGTCAAGCAAGGGGAAAGAGATTTTCCTACTGAAAGAGTATGTTATCACAGTGGGAAGGGGAGCCAGTGAATGAACAAGTTTGCAAATACGTTTCTACCTAACCAAGAAAAGGAAGGGAACCACCACTAAACACACTCATAAGAGTATATGAGTCTGACAATCATGAACAAATGGTGTTTCAAGGCTCCAAAGATACTAATGATTGGATAGGGGTACAGAGGGATGAAGAACCTTCACCATTTCACTCATTCAATCTTGAACAGCAGATAGCTAATTAATCCCTTTGCTTCTTCAAGAATTTGAAGCCAGGAACCACTTGCTTCCTGAGAGCTTTTCTCAAAAATCCCCAAATGAAAATGCTCTTCATACAATTTACAATATCTGATAAATTATGTGATTTACAAAACATGTAAATATGAAACGTCTGTAGTAGACAATGGGGTACATAAACTCGTTTTAGCATCAAAGGTCTGTCTGTAAAGACTGCTTTAAAAATTACAAGTGTTATAATCACAAAAAGGGTGATATCTATGTAATTATCCAAATATAGAGCTAATATTTACCAGTGTTTAGTGATGATGTATAATAATAGGGAAAGCATAATTATTTTGTGACACTGCAGAATCTATGCAAACAATGTATATAATATTTCAACAATATTTCAACTGAATGATAGATTATAAGTGGCCAAATATTGTGCCATAATGCTTTGCATAAGATGGGGCCATTTATTTATCTGCAGGCCACACTACTTTTATGAAATTAATGCAGTTATGAAAATATTGCTAGTGGTCATAATTGCTTTTCCAAACATTTATATCTCAGAATGTGCTCACATTATCCGTGTTTAATGTAATTCTTTTACCAACATTCAGTGCTTGCATACGTCACTCCAACACAGTATCACACTTCATTTTTGTATTATTAAGGTAAACAAGGAAATATGCCATATTCTTTATAACTTTATGGCAGTGCTCCTTAATTCCAGCTCTGTACACCCTGTATTGACCATTTTACTATGCATGCTTAGGAAATCATGTCAACTTCTACATGCCATCCTGCACTCGAGTAACCTGCACTTGTGACCTCAACCTGGTCTGTGACATCAATAGGATTTGTTGGCAGAACAGATTTGTGTCCCAAAGACTCCCCTTCTGTGGAATAGACTCCCACTCCACTTCAAGCACAGTAACTCATTAACCCTTTTTAAGCGCAACTTGGATAACCGGATGGGGAACAGAAAATACACCCCTGGGATTCCACCTGTGTCCCTGCTGGACAGGGGCATCGGGTGCTGACTTGTAAGGGCCTCAGGGCCATTAGCCTAGTAACTTTCTATGATCCTATGATCCTATGCTGCATTACTTATAGGTATTTATCGGGTCTATATCATATATTCAAAATTCCAAAATGTCGAACACCATATGTTCGAACTTGGAATTTCGAATATTGAAAACATTGAATGCTCAGAATAGTGAATTTTTTCCCAGGGAAAATATTTGCTGTTCCGAGAAACATACACCCAACACAAGCACACCAAAATAAATAAACCAACACATACATTTAACAAAACCCAACCCCACACTAAACCACACATACATTACTAACTATCCACTTACCTTAACCCGCACCCTAACCCTAAGTTCCGTAACTATCGCACACATACCCTACAAATCTATACACAAACAAACTAATTGATACTCACACATACAGTTAACAAAACACAACCCTGCACTACACCATACATACATTACTAACCATCCACTTACCTTAACCTGCACCCTAACCCTAAGGTCCATAACTCTCGCACCACAGTGGAGGAAATAGCGAAGCCACAGAACGGCCCACTGAAATCTTGCCCTAGGTAAGATTTCGATGTTCTGGGGCTTCGCTATTTTCACCATTCGATATTTTGGGTTCGATGTTTTCACATTTGGGATTGTACCTCTTCGGAATTTTGATATAGACCCGTATTTATCTGAAACAAAAATGCAGAAATTAGACTTTGAAAACATTGAAAGGAATAACTGTCTCAGGAGTACAGGGAAGTAACATGTGATGATGAGTCAGCCCTTAGAGAATACACAGTAACTCTGCTTTCCTGATGACTATACTTGTTTAGGAAACAATATGTTAAAGAGATAAGACAACACATGCCTATAGAAGAGGAGCCCACAAGAACACATCACATAAAAGGGAAATGAATGACATCACAAAACTTTGCAGCCTGAAAGTGTTGTAAAGCAGGAAGAAGGAAGTAGAAGTGACTAATAGCACAGACGGGAAGCAAATGTTCACTGTGACGATCTAAACAGAATTTAAACCATTCTCTTAAACTAAAACTGAGAGACTCAAAAATGAAGAATACTAAGCATCAGAAAAGTAATGAGAAGAGGGGAGGAGCCTATTAATAAGAACAAGTTCACTACTGCAATAAAGGAGGAAAAACAGTAGGTGGTCAGAGTTCTTACCCCACTTCTGTCACTATAAAGTAGAAAAACTCATGTAAGGAAAGTCTTTAGGTAACAGTAAGAAAGAAAAAAATAAAATTGTGGGTAAGTTTTGTTCTAAGATATCATTTGCAAAGGGACTGCAACCCAGACAAGAAACAAAAAGTGAGAAGGTGGTGGTTACTCACACTGTCACATGAGGGACAGCAACCTACACAATAAAGGAAGCAGTAAGTGTCTCTTAAGGGTATTGGTATAAGCTGAATTCCTTAGGACAACAGTTACACACTAACACCACAGTATATGAATTAGTAGGAGAGAAGATGGTGCTTCTTATTTCATAACAGACTGATCCTGGGGGAACTCTAGAGCTGGCTGGCTTCTAGATAAGTCAGATAAACATTAGAAAGACATGCTGGGAAGATAAAACTTTAGGCAGCCTTCAAGAAATAAAGATAATACTTTAGGCAGTCTTCAGGAAATACAAAAAGAGTTGAAGAGGAAGAAGCTGAACAAAGTGATCCCACTTCCTATCCATACCTTATATTACGAAATGACTTAATTTTCAAAATAATCAAGGACAGAGAGGAAGTACTGCATCAAATGTTAGTACTCAACATTTCAGAAATCTAGTGGTGAGGTTTGCACACAGTCATTCCTTTGCACAAAGGGGGTGCATCCATAGACCTCAGGAATTATAGACCCATTAGCCTGACCAGCCTTACCTGCAAGGTCATGGAATGAATCATCATGGACCTTATTAGCAAAGATATAGGAAAACTCAAACACTCAAACCCACCCAGTTTGGTTTTGTCAAGGAGAGATCATGCCTGTTAAAATTGGTGGACTTCTTCAAGACAGTCATCAAAGCCCTACACAAGGGCAAATCTGTGCATACGGCTTACCTAGACTTAGCCAAAGCATTTAAACAATCCCCCACTCAGGCATCAATGATAAACTCACCCAGCTGGGTATCAACCCATATATTGTCAGGTGGGTTGCAAACTGGCTCACTAATACAACTCATACAGTCAAAATAGGGGACTCCACCCCCTCCATCGATTTTGGACTAACACCAGCTTGTGGATCTTATTGAATTCAAAGAAGCCGATTTTGGTGAACTTACTGTCTTTGTTTTCTGTTTCCCTTTTTGAGACAGTTCACCATAGTGTTGGGGGAGTTTTTCTTTTTACTGCATTTTTATTTGGGTCTCATTACTTTGCTTGAAACTTTATTTGTTCAAAAGTGAAAAAAAGCTAGTATGTGTGAACAAAACTCAGCTGACGAGAGACACACAGTTTTTTTTTCTTTTGTGCAAAATTATGGTATAGCATGGATTGGGGAATTTTCTCTTTTCCCAAAGATCTGCAATCTTGGAGATGGTATATATAATTAGCAGGAGATGTGGAGGTACAGTGGGGCTTGTCCTTCTGCAAAAAGTTAGAGATTTTTTTTTCTTTTCGATAGTTCTGCTTTCAAGCATTTGTGTTTGATCAATTGAGGTTCAATTTTTTGCTTGGTCAGCTGAGCAACATATGACAAGGGTACATTACTGACACATTTCCAAGTTCGTCACCCACAAAAAATCCTAATATTATGCTTGCTGAAGAATTCAAATCATATATCTGCTCCTCCATCAAATATATAGCAGACAAATTCCACAATCCTAGCAAAAATAGATAGAATTTACACAACAAACCTCAGTGCTATCCACTAGCAGAATATGCAGCTACATTCTACTTCAGTAAAATCTCTACAAATGAAACCAAAAAAACTATTAAGAAACTTAAATTCCACCTCTGCAAAATTCAGTACACTTCACCCTACCTTCCTTAGGAAATCACCAGATTACATACCCAAACCACACACTCATATTAGAATTGTTTGTGGAATCACAAGTAGACTGTGACCTTAGCTTTGACCACCATGTGTCTACTGTAGTAAGCTTTCTATGTAGCACACTGGATTAGCAAATACATCGCCTGTAGAGCAAAGGAGGTTATAACCCCTCTATACTCATCAATAATCAGGCCGATAATTGAGTATAACACCCATATCCAGTGTGTATTGTACAAGGCACCTGCAGCAATTGGGGAGACCTCAGATCTTCCTAACTAAGAAGATCAAGGGACTCCATCATGTGTGTTACACAGACTGACTAAAGTCCCTGTCACTATACTCACTATCGTATAGACTTCTTAGGGCAGACTTATGCCTGTCTTACAGAACAATCTCTGACCCAAACCTAATGAATTTGCTGCACATCCATAAATCAAACAGGACTACAGCTACCCATTCCAGTGACCTAAATATGGCATGCGACTTAACTAGGACATGATGGAGGGAAAGTTTTGTCTCCCAGCAACTGCCTCGCCTTTGGAACAGGCTGCCAATTCATATGAAGCAGAGCAACTCTGTGACGCTGTTTAAAAGCAACCTGGACAAGTGGATGGGGCACTATGAATTCTTATGGGTGATAGTGCCCACAATCCTCCTGGACATGGGTAATCATTACTAAATACAATCCTGGGTACTGACTAGAGTATCAATGGTATTACACTGGCATGAAACAGCTAGGCTTGAAATAGCTTAGTAACCTCCCATGATCACTAAATATACAGAACAGGAACACAAGGAAAGCATTACTACAGGTAGGTGACATAGAACAGTGGAGTAGAGAAGTGTAGAGAGAAGAGCAAGAAGGGGAATGAGGTATCAGTCAGGGTTAGAGCAGGGACAAAGCCAGTGAGTTTTAAGAAATTCTTTAAGATGCTTTTTAAAAAGATGAGTGGAGGCAAAGGTGGAAAGTTCACTAGGAAGCTGGTTCCAGCTTTTTCCTACTGTGTTGGGGAAAAGTGAGTCCTCAGCTTTGTTGTTGGATTTAATAGTGGAAACTAGAAGCTAATTAGCTGAGCGTAGTGTTGCAAGATTTTTGTAGGGGGTAATCAGATTAGTGAAGATTGGGGTGGTAAAGGATCTTTTGGGTGATAACAAGTTGTTGACAAAGTAGTTGGTTCTGCAGTTCTAACCATCCCAGTTATTGGAGTTTGTGACAGTGGTGAGTTCTAAAGGGGGTGCCAGTGGCAAATCTGGCTATGTTATTGTAACTAGTGGAACGTTTGGTGAGGTTGTTTTTAGATAGATTGGTATATACTGCAGAAGCATAGAACAGGGTAGAGATCAGGTGGGTCTGGGCAATAGTGATTCTGGCTGAAGGGGTAAGGAAGGGTTTGATTCTGTAAAGGGAGCCTAGTTTTTATGTTGACAGACTTTATTGTAGAATTAATATGGTCATCATAGCTCAGGTTGTTATCAATTGTTATTCCCAGCAGATGGGTTGTAGTGTCAGGGGATATGTTAGTTCCATTGTTAGAGGTTATTGTGAAGTGCAGTTGAGGTGACTTATGAGTAGGAGCAAAGAGCAGTAATTTTGTTTTTTGGGGGTTCAGAAGGAGGCAGTGTTGCATGAAACAATTTTCAACACTGTTAAATACTGTTTGGGTGAGGGTCTGAAGAGAGGTTATGGACTTGGCTGAACAAATTAAAGTAGAGTCATCTGCATATTGTATGCAGGTGGCTTGAGGAATTTTGGTATGCAGATCATTAATAAACAATGAAAAGAGAAGACGTCCTAAAATAGAGCCTTGTGGTACTCCAATGTTCACAAGGAGAGATGTAGAAAGATTATTATCCCAAAGTACTGCTTGCTGTCTGTTTTCCAGATAGGATTTAAACCATTGTAATGCTTGTGGATCTAGTGATTGGGCTTTTAGTATATCAATAAGCATGTTATGGTTCACCATATCAAAGGCTTTTGCAAGGTCAATAAATAGTGCAGAGGAAAGAGTGTTATTGTTACAATTTTTGTTTATGGAGTCAGAAAAGGATAGCAGGGCAGTTGTGTTATGGAATGGCCTAAAACCATGCTGGCAGTTGGCAAGTAAATTATTTTGGAGAAGGTGGTCAAGTAGTTTTCTGTGTATGCATTTCTCCATTATTTTAGCTATTGGAGAGAGTAAGGCGATAGGCCAAAAGTTGGAGAGCTCGGTAGATGACCCACCTTTATGTAGAGGGATGATGTGGGATACTTTCCATATGGAAGAGATTTTGCTTTCTAACATTGTTCTATTTATAAGGAAAGAGATGGGATAGGGAATGGCTTTAGCTGCAATTTGCAGGTAATCAGCTGGAAGACAGTCAGCAGAAGGGGTGCATGGTTTAAGTTTTTGAAGGAGGTTGCAAATGAGGGATGGAGGTACAGGTTGTATATGAAAGGTCGGAGATGGAGTATTAGTGGTATTTAATGTGGAAGTGGTAATAGGTGGTAAAGTATCAGATAGGGTTAGAATGGCTTCAGTAAAATAGTTATTAAAGGCATCAGGAATCTGGTTAGAGTTATTATGGTTGAATCCTGAAGGGACAGGAGTTTTAGAGTGCCTTGGATAAAGAAGTTTGTTAATCCCTGACCAGAGTTTTTGTGTTTTTTGTTGGTGCTTTGTTGGAGGTGAAGGTAATAGTCTTTTTTGTCTTGGAGAATGTCTTTCTTGCTGGCATTTCTTAACTGTTTAAAGTAAAGGTGATTTGATGGACTTTTGGAGGCTCCCCATTTGGCCCAAATTTTATTTCTGAGGAGGATCTTTTGCCTAGTTTGTTTTGTGAGCCAAGGGGCAATTTTGGTCCTTATCAAAATGAACACAAAGATAATTCTCTTCCACACACTTCTGTAACCTAACAGACAATCCCCAGCCCTGGTGATCTAATTTTTGCTGCAATAAATGTTAGAGGTATTTGAAATAAAACTGCAGAATTTTGTGGCATGAAGTTGGATTACCCAACATAAGCCTGATGTTCTCATTGTAACTGAAACTTGGCTTATACACAGCATAAACAATTCCAAATTTATACATCCTGGCTATAACTGATCAGTAATGACAGTATACAGAGGAAAGGTAGTAGTATTGTTTTAATATTTCCCAATAAGTACCCACATTTCCTCTTACAGCAAAGTAACAACAAAATTCAGTTCAGCAGAGCTTCTTATTGCTTTCCTCAAAATAAACAATTATAAACAAATATGTATTGTTGTCCTTTATATCCCTCCTGGTAACAATACAGCTATACTGGAAAATATCTTACACTGGATATGCACAGCTCTTCCACAACAAAAATATTTACTAGGTGATGTGAATGTCGGTTGGACATAAACTTTTCCTCCCCTACATCTAGAATCAACCTATATGGTTTCACAAAACGAATTAATAGGCCCACATATTATAATAAGATTAGACTGGATCCTAGTATCATACCCCAGTAAATACTCCATCACAGCTACAATGTCAGACTGTCTCAGTGATCATCTCCCAGTCTATACGACTAGACATCTCACACATCCAGTTAAACAGTATATTTATATAACAACACGTAACTTTTCCAAGTTTAACCCAGAAATGTCCTTTGCTACACTTACGTCTATTAACTGGAAGTTCCTAAAAATCCTCCCATTAGACAATGCTGTAACTGAATTCAATACAACTTTTCTAAATATCCTAAATAGCCTTGCACCTCCTAGAAGGAAGAGAAAGAAAAGAAATAATTCAATTTGGCTATCCAAAAAGAGTAGAATGCTAATTCAGGATAGAGAAAAAGCATGGAAGGAATGACAAAAATATAAAACACCTCTGTATCTTAAAAAACTTCAGAATGCTTTGCAATCATAAAAGGAAATAAATGAAAACAAGAAACTGTACTATAATAACTTTCAGAATAATACTAAACATGTCCCAAAAAATTTTGGACATCCATTAAAGAAATATTACATCCTGGCCAAAAATTTAACCTAAAATCTTCTCCTGATAACTCAACACTTGAAACTGCAATACAGTTCAACTCTTATTATATAGATAGTACAGCATCTCTAACCAAGGATTCCTGAGCATCTAATCCCAACCCTGCCCAACAGTTACATATCACCATATCCACTTTCAAATTCAAACCTCTGCCCATACCCTATATAAAACTACTCTTAAACAAACTTAAACTATGCTCTTCTTCAGCTGATGACTTTCCAAGTGAGTACCTAAAAATAGCAGCTGGTAACATTGCCTATCCTGTCTCAATCCTTATAAATAGGTTAATACATGAATCCCACAGTCCCTCTCTCTGGAAAAAGTCACACATTAGTCTTCTGCACAAACGATGAAATTTAGCAGACATTAATAACTTTAGACCTATAGCAATATTATCTCCCCTTGTCAAAATACTTGAAAATGTATTCAAAAACAATTGCTAGACTATCTCCTGCAGGAAGAACTCTTATCCCCTACACAACATGGCTTCCATCCTTCCCATAGTACTAGCACTGCCCTTTGAACCTATATAGATACTGTCAGTAAAGCTATAAATAATAACAAACTAGTCTATTCCTTATTTCTAGATTTGTCTAAAGCCTTTGTCAAAGCAAACTTCCACTTCAAATGTCCTCACTACATCTCTCCAGGTCCACCCTTCTGTGGTTCAAAAGCTACCTGTCCAATAGGTATCAGTCAGTAAAATGCCACTTCATGCTCTCTCCTTACTTCCCAGCCACCACTGGTTTACCACATAGATCTATTCTTGGTCCCCTCCAATTTAACATTTTCACCAACCCACAATATACTTCCACACAACAAGCCACCCTAATACAATACTTAGATGATACACTCTCATTTGCACATCTGACAACATGGTACATCTCCAAAAAAAATTACTCACGAAGATTTAACAGCCTCTGAAACATGACTCTATAACTCACAACTCATGATCAACCCAAAAAAGACTAAAGTACTACTCCCCCCCCCAATCTCTCTATCATGAAAAAGCAAAAATTAAAGTTTTCTCTCTCTCTCCCTTGGTAATAAAACCACTGAAGTCACTTCTCATAGCAAATTATTAGGTGTGATAGTGGATGATAATCTTACATTTGACCTGCATATACAAAATTGCATAAGAAAAAGTAATCAAACTCTAGTGATGCTTTACAGAGCTAAAAACTCACTGATGCAACTAAAGCTAAACTTGCCACTACTTATATCCTCCCCACTCTTCTTTATGGTGCTCCCATCCTTACTAATCTCTATGCTTTGCAAAAATTTAAACTTGAGCAATGCTATAACAAAGCTGCTAAATGTGCAGCAAATATCTCTTTCAGAACCACGACTGTATAGCACGGGAAATCCTAAATTGGTTGTAACTGCCACATCAACTAACATATACACAACTTCTTACCACCTATAAAGTTATCCAACATCCATTTCCCTGTCCAGCACTAAAAAAACATTCTACACAAAGCAAATCTTTTTGGCATTGTCTGTACTCATACAAGTTTGCTAAGGCCTGGAACTCCTTAACTGTATGTATCAGGTTTATACCCGTCCTCCCATCCTTCCAAACAACTCTGAAAGACTTCCTAGGTAAAAATGGCTCTGTTCTTGTTCAAATCCAGGATAAACTATATCCTAAAATGTGAACAAGTACCTTTTCATGCCTAATACTTCCTTACTCTCCCTTCCTCACTTACTTCCTTACTGCTATCTAATTCTCTTCCCCGCCTTTCTCTCTAGATATATCATAAGCCTGTTTCTTCCTCACCTCATATTGCAATTCCTATTTGCATTAAACTAATTTACCTTTACTTTCTCTACAAACTGTCAAAAGTTTCTCTAAATATTAAATGATTGTCATATACCCTGCATCAATTTGTAACCAACTGATATAATTATTTAAACTGCAGATGTTTTTGTTTTGTGTTTTTAAAGAGTGTAAAATTATTGTTCTTAAAATGTTTCATAATAATTTGGAGCTTTTCTCCTCAGCCCTTCGCTGAAAATGGGCTTCTACCCAGTCGGACTTCCCCAGTAATCAAATGTCAATAAACACATAAATAAATAAACAGTATCCAAAATGTATACAAATATACATACTTAGGCATTACTCTTGACCCCTGTCTAGCTCTCTGCACTCACTTATTTAAAGTGACTACCAAAATACTAACACAACAAAAAGTTATCTACAAGCGCTCGTACCTACTAACACAAATAGACAGAACTGCTATAGCTACGAATGTACTGATCTTGCTCTACAAACATGAATCTGGCCTAACCCTGCTGATTTTATATCCATCTTATGTTGTTGTTGTTGTGTCTTTCAGCTTTTGCCGGTTAGGGGTCGCCACAGCGGAACTCCGGTCTGCTAATGATTGGCAGTTGATTTTTATGTGCTGAGTTGCTGGCCCTAACACACAATCTTCAACGAAGGTACGCCCATTCACGCATGTCTCCACAGAAGATGCTCTAGCTGAGTATTGAATGGGACAACGTCTTGCTGTGATATTACAAATTAGTATAAATAAGATTATCAGATTTGCACTGTTTGCAGATTCTTAAGCTCAACATTGTGAACTCATTAAAGGACTTCTTTGGTTACCTGCAATGGCTAGGGCATCTCTCCTCTTTATCTGCCTTCCCTTCAATGTCTTAAAACCAGGACATGGCTCACTCTAAGAAATAAACTCCCTTTCAGGGTATAAACGCACCCATTGTAGCCAGGACAATGGCATCCTACTCAGCCAATTTCAATTCAAAACTGCAGCAGGAGAAAAAGCCTTCATGGGACTTAGTCCTACTATCCAAAGTCACCTACCCGCAGAAATTAGATCACTAATCACACTACAAGAATCTAAAAAAAACACTACATAGGCACCTTATCAATCAACATAAATGCATTTGCTTTAGAGAAAATGACTAATTTTCTATTACAGCATTATCCCAAAAGTCTCATACCATACTGCTCAGCAAAGAAAACTGTATATTTTTGTACATAGCTGTTCTGTGTTTATTCTTGTCCTGGTGGTTCTTCATAAGTGTTTATGTATACATTGTATGTGGTAGATTTAGTTGTATGCATTTTTTCCTCCTGAAAATGTTTCCTTTCTATGTCACTGCCCAGTGGTTTGTGTTACATAATTGTTAGTCTGTTATCTCCCTGAGATTGACTTTGCCTATAAATTTATTATAACTTTATTTATCATCATTTCAGAATTGTAATTTACTGTCAACTACTTTGTGAGACAAGTTTATGGCTGAAAAGGGCAGCAGATCAGACCACCATCCCAGTCAAAAAAATAAGATAAATAAGAAATTAAATATATTTTGCTTCCCTTCTTTGAAGTGTATCTGTACTGTCAATACTTGGTTCTATGCTGAAGACAGATGAAGCCCTTAATGAGGCCAAGGTGACCAGGGTTCACTTAGTGACCAAGGCATTGGAGAAGCCAGGCAGGTTAGGAGCGGAGTGACAAGGCAAGGCTCACTTGCCTTCTCGCAAGCACTCAGGAAGCATATGGGGAAAGTGCAGTTTTCCCGCTGGAGACTTGGGAAATCACATTTCCTGTTTATGGAGAGATGGTAGAGCTGCTTGCTGGCAACATCTTTTGTGAACACGAGGGAGAGCAGTGCAGATAGCCTACTGCACATCTCCCTCTGGTTGCACAAGAAAGGTGGCCACAAGGACAGCAGGACTAAACAAAATCCTCAAACCACCCATAATAGCTGCCAATATGAGATCCCTCCTAGTCAATCCTCATCTCAGTGATGGGAAATGAAAAAGCTACCTGGCTGCGAAGGAGTGATGCTCAACAGGCAATGTGGAAAAGAGTATCCAAGAAAAAAATGTTCTTATAAGGGGAAGATCTCTACAACTGCACAAAGTACCTAGCATGACATGCTATCATGGTCTATATGGAGGAATAAAACATTTTTTGTTACTGGTGGTGCCTTCATCTAATGTATCTCAGTATTCCATTAGCATGCCTTCCTGCTTTTATAGCACTGAATTAATTGCATGTCATCCAACATGAGTACCCCAGGTCAGTCTATTTATTAACTGTGGCTAATATATGATTTCAGCTGCATGCTCCTCTTACTTCATTTCCTTCCTGTGCGCCCTTGTATATCATCAGATATATGATACACTTTTGTGTCATTGAAAGAAGAGCCCACTTTTCCTTCCAGACTTTCTGAAATGACACTTAAAAAAGACAGTGAAAAGAAAGACCCCCAAATCATATCAGGGCCACTGGAGCTGTAAATATATTACATGTCAAGGATGACTGCAATTCTACACCTGTAAACTGCATTCTGAGGACACATCTTGCATCAACATCATCTGTGCAGATGTTCCCAGTGTTAACTTTTTGGAGAAGCTGTGCCAGCCAGTTCTGAAATATCTGATAATTTATATTGGCTTTAAAACTGATTTCTTTTCTCACTGCAGTCTGGCCTGTTTTAATGTGGAGCTACTAATTCACCCATTTGTGCCATCGCTTAACAGATGAAAGGCAGGCATCCTTTTGTAACATGCCACTTGGGATACCTCATGTACTTTCAATGTCAGAATTTAAAGCAAGCCCACATGTTCTTCTTTATTGTTTCCCCTCACTGATCCCCATCCATTTCTTAACAGTCTTCTGTGTTTCTCCTCTCCATTACCAAACTGTACACATTACTATATCCAGGACCACACCAGTGATATTTCCAGAGGCATAACTACTCCTCATATTGTATTAATGATGATTTTTATTATTTCAGCATGTGTTGTTCTCCCACTGCCTTATTATACTGTCAGATCACAATATGTTGTAAGATACATCAATCTTTACATGCCTTTCCAGTGTTAAGGTGATTATATAGCCTCTGCCTGGCCTCTCTTTTCCCTAATCTTCATTCATAAGCTTTAACACTGTCAGGTCACAGTGGATTATTAGCTTTTGCACATGAAATTGTTCCTTTGCTGACAACATACCTATGCTATGGACATCGCTAGAAAGAAAAGCATCAGACCATCGCTAATAAGAACGTGAAGACCCCTTATAAAGTTCATTTTATGCAGATAGAAATCTTTACGTCTCAGTCAAAAACAGTTTGTTCTGATGCTAATTGGTATCATCAGTTCTTCAGACTAATGTAACTTCTGCCCAAGTTAGCAAATCGCTGCAAAAGTGTGGATCTCAACAAGGCAAGAACAAATATTGGAACTGTTCTAAGCTGTATGCCCGAGAAAGGCATTCATAAGAAAATGGTATCTTTAGAGCAAAGAATGCAGTAGTTATTTTGTCCCCAGATGACTACTGTCTTATACAGCAAAACTGAGGATCATTGACGGACTGCACATTGGTGTAACGGTTTGCGTTGTCACCTCACAGCAAGAAGTTCTCTGGTTTGATTCTTGGCTGGGGTGCCTTCTGTGTGGAGTCTGCATGCCTTCCCTGTATTCATGTAGGTTTCCTCCCATGTTACAAAGACGTGTCCAGAGCATTTTTTCCTGGGCCTCTGCTGGAAATTGGCTAGTTCTAAGTCGGACTTTCCCATTAAACAAATGTAAATTAAATAATAAATAAAATAAAAATTGACCATACCAGTGTTCTTTGAAAATAATCATAACTACTGTCTAGGATTATAAGCATTCTATTAATGAGGAGAATCATATGAAGACTGTAAAATAAAAAAAAAAAATAATTCTTAATTTTTTCTTCATCTCACTCAAAAGACATTATTAAGAGAATAATAATCTGTAATTGTATTTAAATATATCTGAAAGTATACAGCATTCTGAAACATTTCCTGAAAAAGGATGCTGATGGGGAATGTGCCTCAATTAATCTGTCTAAAGGTGCTGCACAGAAATACTTGTTATGACTGCCTTGCTGTTTTGTACAGCATAGTCTTTGTTTTTCCAGACAACAAGCTGTTTTTTTTTAAATGTTTTTAAATGGAGGAGGAAGGATTCTCTGCAGAAATTATATATGCAGCCAAGAGTAAGCACCTCATCTCAGATGAATCAGGCAAAGCCATCAATCAGAATGCAAATTATACAAAGTCTGATCTGTAGAGCATAAAATGCATGTAGCACCCCTCTCATAAATTACTGGCAGAAAGGATGTCAGATGCTGGAACTTACAATTATCTGGTTTCCTGCCCTTAAAATTTTAGCACCTATAATTAAACATCTGCCTTGCATATGAACCAGACTAAAGATTACAGGACCAACTCTATCTGTACCTAATATCTTGCTTTGCCTCTGAAGCCCATGTAGGCTGTCCATCTTGATATACAAAACACTACTGTAGTTTTTCTCCCTGTCTGTAGCTGATGAGTACACAGATGCTGCATTCCTTTTAAGTTTTGTACTGGCTTCTTCTCATTTCACAAATTAACCTTCACATCACTCTAGTGGTGCACATTTATAAAGCCCTGATTATGGCCTAAGTGATCAGGTTCAATTAGCGGCTACGGTGACTAACAGAGCTGCTGGGAGTTATGGGCATTACAATCCTGGAGGGGAAGAAAGTGATTTGGGCATCCCTGTTGGAGGCTGAGGATATTGTATGACAGGTGATATGGTCAAATGAGGAGGCAGAAGATGGACATCACTGACCTCCTGCAGAAGGGGAGAGAGATGCTACACAATGCCCCACTGCATGCCTACCACTTGGGTGTAGCTCCTGGCACTGAAGGGGGGGGTGGCTAACTCATATGAAGAAACATATGAGTGAATGACAGCACCCCCCAATACTCTTAAGAGCCACTTTGGCAAGAATTAGCAATAAACAGGGGGCAAACTGGTGCAGCTGGTAGACCCAGTGATGGACATGGGGAAAAGGAAATGTCCAAATGAGGAAGAGGACCCCCAAAAAGCTTAGCTTCACAATTTTACTTTCTAAAAAGTTTAAATGGATGTATTAAGGCAAAAAAATAAAACTTTTTTTGTTAGTTGACTAGGTACATGTTTTGCTGCTCAATTAAATAAGCATTTGTGAGACTATTGTGTAATAAGGCTTTTTTTTAAAGGACCACATAAAATCTGTGGCTCCTTACAAAGAACAACAACACTAAAGTACCAAAGCAAAAGTCCAGTACAGCATGATATATTATTCTGAACACTAAAGAATCATGAGGTCCATAGCAAAGTACATGAAGCCATGCCAGAGAACAGGAAAATGCAGATCAGGGCAAGATAAGGTGGAACAACAGGGAACAATTTCAGGGCAACAAAAATGATAAGGGAGGTGGCAATATACCCCAGCACAGAGGGGACCAAAGAAGCAGAAAGGGACTTTCCAAGCTAATATGCAGGATCATGGTTAGGATAGTTTAGAGCAGGTACTCAAGAAGTAAGCTAAGCAAAAGGATGTGTGGACAGAGTTAAAGAAAAAGAAAAAAAAACATCCAAGTAGTAAAAGAGACTGAGGCATTGCAGACTAAATAAGAGAGAGGGAGAAATGTGGCTGTGGACCTCTGGTGCTGAGACAAGGATACTATTCATGGAGTTTTGGAGTGGTGGAAAGTAGGGACTATGGAACTGAGGAGTGACTGCAGAAGAAAGGAGGGAACCAGAAAGCAAGGCAGTGATAATGAATAGAAAGATGGGTGGTAGAAACAGGTAGGAAGAAACGGGCAAGCAGAGAAGGAGACTAAAATGACAGAAAAGAACAGATATGACTAAGGGAAACATCATCAAATAGGAAAAGACAAAATGATGGACAGTCCTAAAAAGCTTATAATGAGGATTGCAGGATTAGCGCTTTAGGTAATGATTTAAAAAGGGTGCAAGAAAAGTGAAAAAAAAAACACAATTTTGTCAACATTATATTTCAACAATCAGAACCATGGGAACATGACTACAGTAATTCCTGTCAAACTACCACCAATAAAGGTTTATCTAGTCAAATACTGCCATTGTCTATTACAGTCATTCTCAGATGCAGACTACGTGACCGGGTTGCAAAGGCTGCCTTCCCTGGTCATATGTGTAATACAACAATGGCTTGTAATGCAGCATGTCTCACACACAGGTTTATGATCAGATACCTGATCATAACCAATTAATTACATGTTCAAGATACGGATGTCAAGAAATGTCCCTTGAGAGCAAAGCTCTTTTGTGCACACAGTTCATTCAAGATTTTAAAATAAATGCCACTAGTATTGAATCTGTGCTTTAACTGCATGTGTTAGTTTGTAGATAAACTGATCACAGCTCCAAAAATGGCATGCCCAGACATTTGCTACCCATGTTCATGTCTCTTAGCAAATTGGTCAGGACTGCATCAGAGCAAAAAACACAGCCCTTTTTTACCATGGTAATAGAAGCACTCTGATGCAGACATATCCTGAATGCACTGCCCTTTTCCTGTTTTTTTTTTCATATTTATTGTTTATTAAGTTACATCTGGCAACTCATGAATTTTTTTATTAAAAAGCAATTTAAACCAGCACTGTGCAAGTGATTGCCAAGGGATAACAAAGTAAGTTTCTGCATCCGTCAGTCAAAGCAGGTCTGCTACAACTAGAGCTAAACCTAATACACGTAATCACTCCATATTTGAATGGTTTCTCCCCAACAGCCCTGATAAGATTTCAAACCTTAAGGCTGAGTTACGAATCTTCACTGATCATTACATCGCTACCACTTATTTTTGTGCTAAAAACAACAGACTAGTAACATTTTGTGCTACACTAGCTAACAGTGACTGGAGATGTGTGTTGTCACAAACACACTAGCACTATTTAACAATAACTCACAAATTCCCTAATACCTTTGTAAGATCTTTATTACTATCTTATGCACAACATTCTGTGAACCAAGACCACCACAGAGATTAGACAGCTTTTGTTACATATAGAGGAAGGCCTGGTGAGTCTACAATGTGAAAATCTGCCAGTAAGCCTGGGCTATTTACTGTGTCTGCAGAAACTAAAGAAAAAAATACCAATTTATTTGAAAAAAAAAATGTCAATCATCACTTAATGGGAAACCTCACCTCCTCCCTGGTGTTCTGATAAAGATTGAAAACTTGGCCAAAAAAGGTAGACTTCCCCTCAGAGATCACTCACAATAGGTCTCATTGCTTTGTGCATTGTCTCATTCTTCCATAGACATTTTCCCTGACACCTCATAGCTTTCAACAACATTGATAGTCCCCCATTCAACCAGATGTCTCTGACTTACATTAATTTCAGCTTCCATTGAATAACTTTTTTTTAATTTCTCCAAGTCTTTTGGGTTTCTAATACCATGAAGGGAATGGATCCCATTCCAAAGTCAAAGAACAATTAAAGTTCATGAAAGTTCCTGAAATTAGTATTGTTTCAATCTTTGATGTTAGTCAGAACTGCTCTTCACTGCACCTGCATTGTGCCCAGTAATAACTCCCGTTGCAATTCATATGGAGTTATATGTATTGGTAACATATCTAAATACGATTTTAGATATTTTTTTATAAGACCCGTTGCTCCTACTACTATTGGAACTGTCTGGGTATCTTTCTTCAGCACTGCTCTCATTTCTGCATGCAAATCCTGATATTTTATGACTTTGTATCTCTCTATACGCAAGACACTATAGTCACTGGGTGTAGTGATTTCAATGATCAATGCTACTTTTGTCTTCTTTTCATGGATCACTATATCTGGTTTTCTCACATCTATCTTTTCAGCTGTTGGTAATGGGTGATCCCATGTGATGTAGACTTCATCATTTTCTACGATGCTTTGTGGCTCATGTTTCCAGTGTTTTTTAGTTACTTCAAAACCATAATGTTTGCACAATCCCCCGTGCAACAGTCTTGCCACATTTTTATGTCTTTCAGTATCCGGTCCTTCTGCCACTAGTATGTCACAACCAGCAACCAGGTGTGAGGATGTTTCCAATATTGTTTTACTGTTTCCAATTCTGTTTTGCAAAAGCTACATTTGTCTGTTTCTCCCACATGTTCAATGGACTTTGTAAATCAATGTGTATGTAGCCCACTATCTTGGGCCACCAATTTTAACCTTTCATCTTTTGGTTTGAATTCGCCTCTCCTTAACCATTCCCATGTTCGATCCTGATCAACATGAGGTTCTTCCAGGAGTTTTCTATATTTCGAATTATATTTATGCATTTTCCACATTTCTCGCCTTCTCATCTGATCCTTCACCTTATATTCTTTCTTTTGTTTTTGGGCACATTCAGTTGCTGCCTGATTTTTATCTACTGCTGGTTTGATTTCCATTCCTGTTTGATGCAGATATGCTTCTGCTAGACTAAGCAGGGGTAATCTTAGATTTATTCTCTTCATTTTTCAAAACTTTCATTACGTTTCAGTCTTGTGGTCAGCAGATATGTGTGCAGTCCCACAATTGCAGATCTATATATGTAATTAGTTTCAAGGAGGCCCATACCTCCTTCGGAACGGAGAATATATAATCTTGGTATGTGCTAATTTTTATAAATTATTTGATGAGCATGAGACATCCTTCTTGTTTTCCTATTTAATCTATCCAACACCTTTTGGGGTCAGACAATCACTTCAAAACTATAAAGTAGAACAGGAAGAGCAAATTTGTTTATAGCTTGAATTTTGCTCCTAGACGTAAATGCTGTTTTCAGAATTAATTTAAGTCTTCTAAAATATTCTTTACTAAGTTTTATTGGTGTTTGTTTGCTTTATTGTTGATCCTTCATCACTTCCCAAATATTTATACACTTCCTCTTGCTGCTCAAGTTATTTTACATCACATTCTTGTCCCAAACTGATGTTTTCTTGGTGATGCAGCTTTCCTGCTTTAAAGGTTGCTTTTGCATATTCATCAAGACCAAATTACATTCTTATATCACCTGAAATAACTCTGTGGGATGTCAGCAATGGCTTTGAAGGGTTACTGATGACATACATTTGGACTCTCAGAGGGTTCACCCTAAGATCGTGCAACACTTTCATGAGCATACCTGTTACTTTCTCTCTCTCTCTCTCTCTCTCACAGACACACACACACACACACACACACACACACACACACACACACACACACACACACACACACACACCATGAACATTTCTTAAAAGTATGGGGTTTTCTTGACTTTTGGAAGCATGTCACTAATACCTCGTTTCCATAATATGCACCATAAAAAAGGTAGAATCACACTTTTCTATTAGTTATTTATTGCCATTGTAGAAAATAAAGGGAAATGTAGTTACTTCTCAGCTGCAATCTCATTTGGAACAATATGCAAAACTATGCCAACAACAAGGCAGTTTCTACAATGTCCCAACACAGCTATTATACTGTGCCTGCCATTTTTTACAACTTTAAGGCCACGGTCAGTGGTTCTACCCACAGGAGTCATCTTTGCTGACCTCACAAAGTTACTCTTTATAATTCACCAGTCAGAGATTTTTTCATCAGCTTCACTATCATAGGCTGTTCAATGTAACACTCAAGTGACCCATGCTTAGCCATACCTCCCAAAATTTCAGGGTCATAGTTAACACTGTAAATAACCTCACTCAGTCAAAACTGGAACTTCATGGGGATGGTTTATCTTAGGCTTACTTCGTTTTCACAATATCTTTATAAATATTTCATAAAACCTTTGCATGCTCCTATACAAAAGTTGTGCAGACATTTGCAGCAACAGAAGTACTCTTCCTCCTGCTAGAGCCAATTTGTCTTTTACTACATCACAAGCACTTCGTGTGAAATGTTTTTTCAACCATGGACCATTTGTTTGAAAAACTAAAGCTGTGTTAACAAATGCTTATAAAATACTTGGTCACCCCTAATGACTGCACAACAGAGGTTGTACTATACACATATTACACTGAAATGTGGTAGACACTTCATTGCCTTTCATAGTTGAAATCAAAAAATGTATCTGAGAAGAGAAGGACTCACCTGCCTGCTCATTGCAGGGTTTCTAATCTGATAACTGAGGAAGATCTGAAGTAGGAAACAGTGTAATGCTCTTTACCTTCAAATATAAACCCTGTCCAGTTAATTACTGTAGACCACATAAATATGTCTTGACAATTTAAAACACAGTTCTCAAAGACAGAATACATTAGTTTTTCTAGCTAATGCAATGAGGTGCACATTACCCACTGAATTGAATTAATGCCTAACTTGCTGACATACCAAGATCTTTTTATTAAGAAGCTATCCTCTGTCAAAAGAAAGAAGATTTACAAGAAACAAGAGGACTCCATAATCCTGAGCCCTGTCCCACCATAGCCTTGAATGGCCTCTTCACTCTATAATTTAGTTCAAAGGCTTTCTCAGTAAATCCCACCATAGCACAAAGATCTTTATGGCAAATTTCAAACATATGGTCATCTTTCTGACTCGCTCTAAACAACCAAAATGCATTTTAGCCTTAAAGCTTAGGCTATCACTGAGAAAGATATGATGATAATAATCTAATATATCCTCAATCTCAGCCATATATTATACTTTCTGGTTAGACCTTACTCCTTTTGCACACTGCTGAATGTACCAAGACATACACGGCCAGGCCTCAGTCCTTATGCACACTACTAAATGCACTGTTATATATAAACATGTGAACTACAGTAAGTTTTTGTTCTACACTGTCAAATACTTATAAAGTATGCACTGATCTCTAGCACAAATTTGAATTCAATATATTATACACAATATATTGAATAGTATATATTATAATATATAATGTAATATATTGTAATAAATGTATTTTAGTATATATTATATAATTATTAACTGTTTAATTATGTATTATATTATAATATATTGTAATATAATTAATTATAATATATCAATACTACATTTACATATCATATTTTTACTTATTTTGCTGATTATAGAACTAGGCTAAAGAAAGAACAGTTGTTCCACTTCACTTACACTTATAATAGATAAGCAAATAAAACTAGGAGCCTTGAAGTGTAAGATTATGCAAGTACTATCTTACTAATACCACATGGATTTATTTTGTGGGTACATCGTCAACATGTACTTCTCAGCTTTGTTATATTCTGTTTTATTTTGTTTCTCATTTATGTTATCTTTTACTCCTCCTGTTCTCTTATATATACAGAAACACACACACACACACTATACTGTACACACACACACGCACACTCTCTCTCTCTCGCTATATATATATATATATATATATATATATATATATATATATATATATATATATACATATATATATATATATACATATAGATGTATATATATATATATATATATATATATATACATCTCCCAAACCCTCCATTCACATTAATCTCTTCAACTTTCAGCAAACCATTAACTCCCCTACTAGAATACACAAATCAACCCACAAACAAACCACTCTAGATTGGATACTAGTGAACAACAATCCCCTCTCCTATAAAACAGGAATACTCCCTGACAATATCAGTGACCATCTCCTGACCTTTATCACTAAACAAAAATACTACAATCCCAAGCAAGCTACCTATCGTACCATACGCAACAAAACAGATTTTAACCTAGCATCCTTTCAAAACGAACTCAAAGAATATGACTGGTCAACTCTAAAACACCTCCCAATAGTCGAAGCAGTAACCCACTTCAACAATACCTTCCTTCAAATTCTTGACCATCATGCCCCACCCCGCTTAATTAGACTAAGCTCCAAGGCTGCCCCATGGCTCTCCAAAACTACTAAGCAAAATATGCGAGCTAGAAATAAATTATGGACTAAATGGAGATCCACAAAAAACCCTACCGACCACCAAAACTTTAAACACCTCAGAAACACAACAAAGAAACTTATCATTCTGGATAAAAAAAACTATCACTTTAAATATCAACAAAACCATAACCCCAAACAATTTTGGTCAGGAATAAACAAACTACTCCATCCAGGGAACACCAAAACTCCTACCCCAGCTAGCCTAGCCCAAACCCAACCTGACATAATAGCCAACACCTTCAATGACTTCTTCTCTTAAACAGTCGCCTCCTGGCAAACACCATGTCTCCCCTATCCCTCCAAATAACCCCTACCCAAAACAACACTCCCATGCTAAAGTTTAATACTGTCTCCACAACCTTTATCGTAAACTACTATCTAAACTCAAACCCTGCACCCCTTCTGCCGACAAGCTACCAGCTGAATATCTTCAACTAGCTGCAACCGAACTAGCCTACCCAGTCTCCATCTTAATAAACAGAACTATAACTGAGTCCAAAATCCCTTCTTGTTGGAAAATCTCCCATATCATTCCACTCCATAAAGGAGGTAACTCTAATGAACTCTCCAATTTTCGGCCTATTGCCCTTCTATCTCCTCTATCCAAAATAATGGAACGCTGCATACACCATCAACTCTTACATCATCTCTTGAATAACAACTTGCTTGTAGACTCACAACATGGTTTCAGGCCCTACCACAGTACCTCTACTGCCCTTCTCTCCTTCACTGACATAATTAACAAAAATCGCAACAACAACCTGTTCTCCTCTGCACTATTCTTAGACCTCTCGAAAGCATTCGATATGGTCAACCATCAACTTCTCCTCTACACTCTACAATCCCTGTCACTTGACTCACTAGCACTACAGTGGTTTGACTCCTATTTGACAAACAGAAAACAAGCAGTCCTTTGGGACAGCCATCTATCCTCTCAACTCCCAGTGACTATAGGCGTCCCACAAGGGTCCATCCTAGGTCCCCTACTTTTCTCTATATTCATAAATAACCTGCCTACTTCCCTCCCTACATCCACTTGTATACAGTATGCTGACGATTCTACTCTCATCTGCTCTGCTCCATCCCCAGTTGAACTCCACTCCTCTACCCAATTGGTTTTCACAGCTGCAGAAAAATGGTTTAAACATATCTGTCTCCTCCTAAATCCCCAAAAAACCAAACTTCTACTTTTCACCCCAACCCTAAAATCTACCCCTATCACTTTTTCCATTGTGTCCTGCAATGGCACTATCATTAAACCTGACGATTCCACAAAACTGCTAGGTGTTACCATAGACAATCAGCTAAACTTTGACCATCACATTGATTTAACTATCAAGACAGTAAATAAAAAGATAGGTGCCCTCTACAGACTTAAACCCTTTCTTACTGCCACATCCGGTATCCATTGCTCAAACTCACCTCATCTCTACACTACTGTATGCCTCTCCTTCCTTTATCAACATTTCTAAAGCTAACCTTCAGAAACTTAATCTAGCCTACCATAATATTGCCAGATTTGCAACTGGCTCTCCTTTCCATACTCACCACTGTCTTAACTTAAAGAAACTCAACTGGCTAGAACTTCCAAACCTAATACTCCTACAGCAACTAGTCATGACTTTTAAAATTCTACATTACCCCTCCAACACACCCATACTGAACAACCTAATCACACCTTATAAAAATCTTAGTACTCTTCGCTCAGCCAACAAGCTCCTAGTAACTACTCTCAAATCTCATAATAAAGCAGGTGACTCCTTATTTGCAAATACTGTCGGATCATGTTGGAACAAACTTCCCACTGAACTGACCTCCCTAAGCTCATGTTACCTCTTCAAAAAGCAGATTAGAAATCATTTACAAAATCACTGGCTATGCCCATGCTCCAATCCTGACTGATAACTGCTATACTACCTGCTTTCATAGCTAACACTGTATATTATATATTATATAGTATCTCTCTCTTTGACAATGTTTGTTTCTTTCTTTTTTAGTATGACAGTGGAGCTTTCCTCCTTAACCCTTTACAGAAAATAGACACTTATCTGGCCTGACCATATCAGCAATACTATATATTCATTTGTACTTCGCTTTTTTTTTGCAGTCAATGTTTTCAATGTTTTTCATTGTTTTATTGTTTGAGTGTTTACTTGATTTAGTGTTTTTTTCTTTAAACTGTATAATTTAGTATTATAGCGGAGCTTTTCTCCTCGGGCCTCTGCTGAAAATGGACATGTATCCAGCCAGACTAGCCCGGTTAACAAATGTAAAATAAAATAAAATAAAATAAATAAAATAAAAATAAATAAATAAATATATATATATATATATATATATATATATATGGATCTACGTCAAAGCAATGAATTACATAATGTCAACTCACATAACAGTAAGACAACATTGCAGAAAATTTAAATGAACGAACTCCAAGAATGGTGTATTTTGCCTCTGGGAAACTAACCACTTGGCCACCAAAAAGTAAAAGACAGAAACAAATTAAACTCACCAAAATGGGGGGATTTGCCTCTCCACATCCCCCTAACTAAATATAGCAACACTGAGATTGCACTACAGTGGAGAAAAGGGCAAAGTTCACCATAGTGGCCAAGTGGTTAGTTTCCTGGAGGCAAAATACTCTGTTCTGGGAGTTCTTTCATTTAAATTTTTGCTGGAGTCATCTCGCTGTTATGCAAGTCGAAATTATGGTAATTTGTTGTTCAGAAGGGAATCCAAATATAGATATATATATATATATATATATATATATCTGTGTGTGTGTGTGTGTGTGTGTGTGTGTGTGTACATGCATGTATATATATCTACAGGTGTCCAGCATTTGGTCTAAATGCTTGTTCGCTGACATCTGTTTAATCGTTCACATTTGGTTGATATATGCAGATGGTTGACAGGTGTGTGAGATCAATAATCCCCAAGTAGGAAAATATTCCCTTCCCCCAGGGAATGTGTGATCTTGAAATAAGCATATATAATTAGCAGGGGGTGTGCAGGGTGCAGCGGAACTTGCCTCCCCTTCAAAAACTATGTTTTTTCACATGAGCTGAGATTCGTTCTCAGCACGAGTGGTAACATGTTGTTTGGTTTGTTGACCTTTTGTGATCGACGTTTCAGTGGTCAACATATGGACTATTCAAGAAATCTGAATGGATAACTACCTATCTATCTTTATCTATCCACACACACACACACACACACACACACACACATATATATATATATATGTGTGTGTGTGTGTGTGTGTGTGTGCATATATTTAAATTGCTATGAAGCAGTCACAGTGTGATTCAGTATGCCCAATGGTGTGGGTCTGGCTTCTTGGACATTACTAACTGCAAATCATATGGGTAGCAGTATATAAATGGAATTACAATGAAGCAATAAATATACTAACTAGTTTTAAATACAAGCTTTACAATGAAGCAATAGATATACTAAACATTAAAGTATAACTAAAGCAGTCAAAAGACCAACTGTCTAACTCCCATATTCATACAAACGACAGCATCTTATAACCTTAACAACCCAAGAAACCATGTTATATTTCATACTTATGAATATATTTCTTGAAATCTGTGATTACCTGCACTTTAAATAATCTGAAATTTTCTTCAAATATAGGGGTCAAATCCAAAAGATTTGCTCTTGATGTAACTGACTTACTCTGATGTAAGCCTTAACTGTAAGTCACTCACACAGAGAGCAAGTCTTTTGGAATATGGCTCAGTCTTCTTTGGACAGTCTATATCACTCAGACTTTAGCGCACCTGATGATGTACGTATACAGCTTAAACAATAAACGTATTTATGGGACATGACTCCTGACTGCATTATATCATATAGTTTAGAAAACCAGCAGGACACACTGTAAAGAATATGGTAGATTACAGATTACAGTAGAATGAACAATCACTGTTTTAAATCTGTCAATGTCAAACCAAGTATTAATCTTTTTTTCTGCAAAATTATAGCAGGAGGGGGTTATCCACTGTTCTTCTAAGAGCAAATCAAAAATACATTTTGGACATTATTTTGGGGGATGATTGTGTTTATGCCAAACTTCATTGTATATTCTTGATATTGAAGAAAAGATGAAATCCTGTCCCTCTACTTAGTGCCAGATATATTCTTGATGAGTGATGACTGCTTAGTCTTTTGCATACTTCTAAACTTATCAGCACAACAAATCTGGACAAAACCTAAATAATTGGGGAACAAAGGACAAAAATAGGGACAGATTTTAAATACTGCTCCTATAAACGTAGAACATTGCTAGAATAACATAATTTGTGTTAGCATGCATTTTTCTGAGAACATGAACTATGCAGCTCAAATGTATATCATTATTTAGTGACGTCACTCCTCAGTGATTTGCCAGTTACTGTTTGCCTCTACTCAGCAGACCACAGCAGGGTCAATCTGTGAGATTCTACCTTCTGACATAACAATGATGTTTCTCATCTGCTATATAATAAAAACATTGAACTTTTCACAATCATTCTACATGTCTTACCTTTGACAGCAGCAATCATGAATATCTTCACAGACTTCCATTCCCTGCAAAATCTCAGGCATTGTCTATGAAATGAACTTACCAATGCCATTGCTAGCTTATGGACAAAGGAAGATAAACAAATTCTGATGTAAATATAGATAAATCCTAGGACATTCTTTTTCTGTAAAGTTCATTAAAGCCTCTGCCAATAAGATATCCTTTGAGCATTATTCCTGTTTGAAGTTTCTTTTAGGGGTCCACACTCACATAGTGGAGATGAACTTTTGGCCAGCATTATCAACAACTTCAAAAACATCATTATATTTTCATCTCTGCATCTCATCCAGTTTTGCTAACTCTGATATATTCTCATCTAAGCGTACATTGTATTTCATGCAGAAGTCTGAGTTCCTGGTTTAATATATCAGTTGATGTAAACATTTCAAGTTACACTAATTCTTGTATATTCTTTTAGCTCTACCAGGTCATGATTATAGGTTCATATCTTCAAGAGTGCGCACTAGGCTAATAGCCAACGGGGCCTTTTTAAGCCTAACCATGCATTTTTAATCTCTGACAAGTTCTGACACCCTTGGTAGTGTAAGCAGGGGCTTGGAATATGAAACATTTACAATCTGCCTGTATGCATTAGAGACATGGGTGTTAAACACGGACAAAACTTCTGATTACCATCCATTTCTCCAGGTTACAGCTGAATTGGGTTAGAGAGAATCTCTGCTTCACATGGATAGGTAGCCTGTTCTAGAGAAAGGGTAGTCTTATGATGAAATACTTGTTTCTCCTCCAGATCCTATTTATATCACAGACAAGATTTAAGTCTTTAGAACAGGTAACTTTGTTGCTGTTTGTTTTGTAGATATGCAAGAGGTCCATCAGAGGAGGATCCAACAATGCCTTGTTTGCCAGGCATAGCTCTCCGGTCAACAGCCTATAGGAGGCAGAATACAGGGATAGGGCTTTAAGGCAGTCTACAAAGGACATGTTATTTATGCCCTGTATTCTTTTAGTGATGAACTTCTGTGGACATTCCAATTACTGGATGTACCTGCTTAGGTACATACCAAAGGAGGCACTGTACTCATCGACAGGTCTGATGATTGCAAAATACAGGGTTACAGTGACTTCCTTGGATCTAGATACCATAACTTTGTTTATAAGTTGCACAACATAGAATGATTTCCTCACTTCTGTTGACACATGATGGTGAAAGGCTAGATTACTGTCTATGCATGTCCCTAAGTCACTGACTACTGGGTTACATTTCTTGGCATTTGATTTTAGTCTATGTCTCTATCATCAATTATTTGTCTGTGTCAGCCCTTCATGGAGAGCATTAGTATTGTTGAAGGACTCTATGACTGCTCCTACTTTGCAATCATCTGGAAATTTGGTCAACCACAGTCCCTTGCTGCTGGTGTTGACATCAGTACGCTAAATACCAAAAAGGAGTTGTCCAAGGACTGACCCTTGATGGACTCCATCAGTGAGCGGCCTCTTTGTAGAAGTGGACTCCCCAATTCTAACTTCCTGAGTGCTGTCTGTGGGCCATATGTCTATCTACTGGGTTGCATTAGGGTTTATATGTAACCACTTGAGTTTGTCAACAATAACTGAGTGGATATTGCATCAAATATCTTGGCCAGGTCAAAGTAGGCAGCATGAACTGTTTTCTCCTCCTCCATTGCTTTTGTAGCCTTCTCAAAGATATGCACTATGATGAATGGGAATGACTGCTCTTGGCAAAATTAAACTGGGTTCTATCCAGTGTCTAGACTTTTCCTATGTCATTGTTGATCATTTCCATCAAAACTCTTTCTCTGAGTTACGGTTCTATGTTTTTCTATGTCCATAGATGGTTTGCCTTTGTGCAGAGGGATTATGGCTGCCATTCTCCATTCATTAGACGCAAAGCCTGTTTGGAGGCTACAATTAAACAGTAATTCTAGAGGGCCTGATAGCTTGTGTTTCATGCTATTGAGAAAGCAGTCAGGAACATTGTCTGGGCCCTTCAATGATGCGTTAGATTTCAGGTATATGACAATCCACTTTTCTCTGTCCATAAATATTATAGTCTAAATTTTTTGAGATCACAACTACCTTGTGATACCTATGGCTGTTTTACTCCACTCACACCAAATTCTCATCTTCATTTCAATTTTCAGAGTCCAAAGACTCAATTCTATTTTTCTGGAACCTTTTCTTGTTTTCATCTGCAGTTTGCCTGAAAATGTACACTTGCCTGCCCTCATCTGCCACTTCATGTTACATATAAAATAAAGCCTGTACATTAATGCATGTGTGAATATAGTTATGACCTAGGTCCACCACCTGCAGTAGCTCTGGTTGCGCAACTATGGGTTGTGGGGCTAGGCAACCTTCCAGTCAGTGGTCACTATCCCCTCCTTTGACTCACAGCAATTCCCCTCCCATCCATATCCCTATGTACATCACAACTAGGGCAGGCAGTTGTTTAGGCTTCTGCTCCACCTTATTCCTCCTCTTCTCGACCTCCACAGTGCAGACAAAATCTGTAAGGTGACAGAAGCACATTATTCTGGTCCGTGCAACAAGTATCTACCACAAGGCAGCATCCATCAGAAATACCAGCAATGCCTTGCTAGCAGTAGGAGCAGCATCCTGCAACAGCTGACATAGCTAACTTCTGGTTCTGCCTTTGCACTTGCTAGGAAATGGTCACTTGGTGAACTGTGATATGTGCAGGAAAAAGTGGTACTATAATAATATAGCACTAACTCCCCTAAATCTATGTTCTGAAACCTGTTACTCAGTAGCCTTTAAGGTGTATACCCCCTTTTCATATATGTGCATGTGCACCTGTCCTTTTCACCTGTATTTTTGTGTAAACTCTGTTGATTTACTAGCAATATGATAGTCCACTGAGTGGAACTGACACATTTTACAAATGCACATGTTAGGCCATGCACAGAGTGTCTGTGCCAATGTGTGCCATGTACACTACTAGTATGCACACACAAACTGTCTCAACTGATATACTACTGCACGGGTTTACCTGTGCTTCTGTAGCTAACATATAAAACCACTATCATCTATTCAGAATATATAACTATGTTCCACTGTTTAAACTGGTGTCATCATATTCCCAGGATGTACTAGTACAAAAGATAGGTAACTTTAGCCCTAACAAAGACAAAATCTGTATGCAGGCGGTCAGGACCTGTGGATGGCACTTCTTGTGGAAAGACAGTGCCTACCAGCCAGTACATCAGCAAATATGGCAGGTACTGGTTCATGGCATCAGCTCAATGGATGGATATAATCAGATGCCAAAGATATGCTGCAGGTGTGTCACCAGCGCAGTTGGTTATACCAAGACAAAGGCAATATAAATAGCAGCTAAGGGGCTTGTCACAGAAGTGAGTCCTTCAGGGACTTCTGCAATGATAGACATGGAGGAGATTTTGCTGTACCTCAGTGAGGAAACAGGTACAGTGACAGTCCCTAGAGGTGTGGACTTAAGTGCTGGAATGGCCTAAACCCTGCATACCTCAATGGAAGATGCATCAGATTAGTATGCCTCTTGGCAAAAAACCTTACAGCATTAATGCACATGAAAAGTATAGGCAGACCACAGTGTTACACTCTGCACTTTTCATTACAGAAACATCAGTAGCACAGCAAAGCAGAATAACAGAGGAGGTATGTAAGTATTGCACATCGGGTGTTGCAAGAAAATCCCTGTCATACATGTCTCATTAAAGATGTAACCCATGTAATTGTGTGCACTGTAGTGTTTCTTTGTTGTATGTTCAATGCCATGGTGACACATATAAAGGCTTGGGCAGGAAGTAGGGCTTCTGTTAGCATCTGTGCCAGGATGATGATTATGATGATGCAGAAACACTTATACTAACATCAGCGTCAGATATCACAGTGGCACTGTTTGTATTTATCCTGGACGTTTACAGGGCAAGCATACATGGACATTTACTATAGATGAACCCAGGGCTGTAATGTTGGAGCACCTTCCATTCCTAAAGGAGGAGAGTCCTCCAGTGGTTAAGAGAATCAGCAGTGCTCTGCCTGTGGCTGTCACAGATATCAGCATATCCACCGCAGTGCAGCCTTGTAAGGGTGCCTGGCATTATCATGCGTCAATGTTGGCCCATAGACATACGGCTGGCCCTCAGTATCAAGCAGCAGATATGCAAGAATGTTATCCAGGCACAGTCTACTGCTACCCAATCCACTGTAACTGGGAGAATGCTACCAAGCACTATCAACAGCTCCATGATGACACAGAGTTCAGAGGTACCACTATGATTGGTCTCATTAGCTTTATGGTAGTGCACATACCGCCCAACCATCCCAAATTACTCATTTTTTACCGGGTTTTGGGGTCCAAATTATGGGGTGCCATGATTCCAGAGTGGCATCCCTTAATTTCTGATTTATTTCCTTTGTTCTTTTCAGTTTTTGCGCTTTAGCTGACATCATCACATGCGCAATGACATCAGCTCAGTCAGAGCTACCAGCCCATTGGAATTGAGCTCAAGGTGCTTGCATTTCTGCCTGGGGCTTGCTATTCAAATGCTTTTGCAAATGGGAACAGCAAACGGTTTGGCGAAATGGAAAGGATTTAGGAGCAGCGAACGGTTTGGATTTTATATTCCTGGGCTTTATCTGGCAAAACGGAAAGGAATTAGATGGCTCCTGACAGGTAAGGTAGTGTGTGTGTCTGTGTGTGTGTGTGTGTGTGTGTGTGTGTGTGTGTGTGTGTGTGTGTGTGTGTAAAATCGTGTTTGTGTAAAATCATGTTTGTGTAAAATCGTGTTTATTTTAATGTTTCTTATATTGGCCAAATAATGGTGCATTTTGACAAGTTATTTTTTCCCTAAATATTCTACAAGATTCCATCCTTCTGTTCCTTAAGAACCAAAATCTACTTACTGCATTTAACCCTTTACAGACAAATGCTGCAATCAAGTAATGCAGACCTTCTATACTAAAACAAAGTGGTGTCATTTTTCACATAAACATCTAGAGCTGAGCACATACAAACCATTCTCCCAAAAGTAGTTGCCTTGAACTGAATTTTGACATTGCATATGAAGAAATCTGAAAATATTTAATGGGAACTGTCATAATGTAAAATGCTTTGGTTTGGGATGAGTCCTTATAAACAGTCTATGACTATTTTATCTGTATAATCTAAAGACGATCACAGACTACATTGATGTAAGGCTTGAAAAATCATATTCTAAAAACATAATCACAGTTGGTCTTAAACATGTTTATTATTAATTGCTGCATATGATATTTAAAAGGAGTGAAAACCGATAATTCTTTTGTCCTGTCGCTGAACTGTATGATTTGTGTCTATAGTTATGTCTATAACTATGAAACATTGGTGAACTGATCATTGCATGATGTAGCCCTTTGCTTATGTGATGCATACCAAGTGATCTGCTTGAGTGACTGTATTTGAAGTATTTTTTTTAACTTACTCATATTTGATGCTTGCTGTGAACAAAGTCATCTATAGGAATTATGTTTGTAATATTTACTATGCAACTTTGCATTTTTTTTTATGGTCAAGGTCTTGGGGAAAAAAAGTTGTGGAAAAAACAGTGTGAATGATTTGAAGTAGAGCCTAAAGTCCCTAGCCACCACCACTTGTTATTTTTGCCTCATATTTTTGATCTGTTCCTCATAAAATCTGTGGAGGATTGAATTCATTAAATAATGACAGGCATTTGAATTTGAGACTTCATATTCTTCAGAAAATAAATGGTAACACAAAACCTTTTATTCTAGAAATTTTCTAAGTTTATAATATCAGTATTTGAAATGTGTCCCTATTTTGGGGCTGCATTCCCCATTATTGGCTTTGTCCAGGTTTTTTGTGCTATGAGTTGAGAGTTATGGTGAGAAGTGAGAACTGAATTTGTATTCCCGCATTATTGGCTTTGTCCAGGTTTTTTATGCAAAGAGGTTGTGACAGCTTTGGTGAGAAGTAAGAACTGAATTCACTAAATGATAGCCATTTAAGCTTCAGTTTTCCTATCTTTCAGGAAACTGCTGATTTGGCATAGTGTTATGTTGCTTTGACTGTAATGCAAAGGGTCCTGGGTTCAAGACTTGCCAGTGAAATGCATAGTGGTAACACAGCATTTTATTCTAGCAACTTTCCAAAATTATACAAGCAATGTTTAAAATGTTTCCCTGGTTTATGGCCTTTTGCCCCCCTCTCAAAAAAACAAACTAAACTTGAAAATAAGTGCTAGAAGCTGTGCAAGATGCCTATGGCTTACACTACTGTCATTCTATTTATAGTGTGGGTGTGGAAGTAGACTTTTAAGATGGAAATGTGCTGAATTGGGCAGTTTTGTCATTATTGGTTCGTGCATTTTGTTTCATTGCCTATAGCCTACTGGAAAAAATGTTCAAACAATAAATGTAAAATGCGCTCTAACAAGTGTGCTATATTATACAAGGAGTATAATTTAATAAAGTTAGGAAGGTGTATCAAAGAACATATGTATGTTTCTTGTTTTATGTGAAAGGGGCCAATGATTTGAAAACAGTCCAAAGGGAATCTTTATCCACCACTGGCCAGATGCATTTTCCTTGGATGTGGTGTGGGTCTCAATGCTGTTTCAATGAATGTGAGTTTCAAGGGCAGAGAAGTTTTAATGCCAAGTCTATTTTCATTGTGAGACAGTGTTGTTTAGCAGATGTCTATTGGTGTTTCTGCATTGGGCTGTAAAATGTAAAAATAAAATCCAAATAATCATTGTAGAAGTAAAGCATTATGCACACATTAGTGTTTATGGTAAATGGGGGCTGCCACAGTGGTACAGCGGTTAGTGTTGTCACCTCACAGCAAGAGGTTCTCTGGTTCGATCCTCAGCTGGGGTGCCTTCTGTGCGGAGTCTGCATGTCCTCCCTGTGGTCGTGTGGGTTTCCTCTGGGTGCTCCGGTTTCCTCCCACATCCCAAAGACATGCTGTAGGTGGATTGGACACTCTAAATTGGCCCTAGGTGTGTGTGTGTGTGTGTGTGTGTGTGTGTGTGTGTGTGTGTGTGTGTGTGTGTGTGTGTGTGTGTGTGCCTTTCGTGGAAAGTTAGGTGCTGGGCCGGCAACTCGACACCATAAAACTCCACTGCCAATCATGAGCGGACATGTGATCTGCTGTGGCGACCCTTAACCAGGAAAAGCTGAAAGGAGAAGAAGAAGTGTTTATGGTAAATGGGGTGAAACAGTCAAGTAATGGGACATTGGAATGGCTGCAGGGGGACTATGGTGCCATATTTTGGTTGTCTGTTTTTCAGTTTGCATTTGAAAGTTGGTACCCCACAATTCCTTTGGAGTGGGTGGGGTTACATAATTATGTATGCAAATGTTATGTTAATCAGCGTACAGATTTGTACCTATTTTTCATGGGCCTTGTCCAGATTTTTGATGTTTCCAGGTTGAGAGGTATGATACTGCACACCACCTCTGTTGCCATCTCCACGTGGAGCATTTCTAGTTCATCTTTATTGCCCATGCTTGCAGTTTTACCAGTGGTCAGGGGAAGCCAAATACCAAGGTTGACCACATAAATAGGGCCCAGCAATGTGTACGCTTTGCACCAGAGTTAGAAGAGACTGACTCTCTGAAATCCCTCCTCATGAGCTGTAAAAATATTCAACTTCCAGTTGCAGGATACTCTGCCAGCAGATTCTATCTTGGTTTGAGTTCTACAGTAGCACATCTTACTTTCCATGGGAAGGCCTGAGTCTAGCTACGCAATATCAAAACAGTGTCAACAGGTCTCTATCACATAATATTACCCCCATCTCTGGATATACCCACAACACAAAATGCCCATCTCCAAGTCTTTTGACATGATTCACCTACCCAGTTTGTGTTGAAAGTCATATGTTTTTGCTTCCCTTGGCACCTGTACAAACCACACTGACTGTGAGCCCCTAACCCCTACATCCTGTAGTGTATGTGGTGATGTCTGATGCACCATGTGACCCAACCATGCACTGCACAACATATCCCTTCAATAACACTGCATGTTTCGTGTGTTATGTGTTAAACTGCACTCTTGAATATATTCCTGCTTTATCAAAGCTGCCATGTACTGTGTGTGTTGTCCACCACATACTTCTTCCTGTGTAACAGAGAACATGGTGTTACAGCTTCCATGCCTGTGTAATGTGGTCCTGGTCTTAATTTTACCACACCCTGGGTCTGACACAATTGTTTCTGCAGTATTAGGTTATGTTGATGGGACAGGCTATTACTAGCTTGGAAACTACTGCAGTAGCCCACCAGCCACAGAGGCAGCAGAAGCATGCCTTTGGCAGGCCAAATACCTCAGAGGTGTAGCTAGCTAATTTTGTGCTCAGGGCCATCCCCTCATCTGGTGCCACTCCTAAAAAGAAATATGCAGCAAGCAGCTGCTAGAGTTTATCCCATGTATGGAGCACTACAGAGCTTCAGTTAAAAAAAAAGAAAAGAAAAATATTTTTTTCTTCATAGTTCATGGTAGACAAGGAGTGCTACAACAATTCAGTTTCAAGAAAACATCTTTTTTACTTTTAAACAGCAGCAAACTACAGTTTATACTATACACAGTGCTCTTCAGTTCTGACAGTAAATACAACACTGGTATTGTGCTAGTAAATACTGAATAACAAAAGGAATGTGTTGATCATGCACTCAAACAATCTGCACTTGGAATGCTTTCCCTCTTCACCCCACCCTAACTACACTTCTGAAATACCTGCTCAATGTTTCTGAGGGTCTCTGCCTGTGCTAAACTGAACTGGACTATATTAGCACTCTCCAAACCATGAACAGCTGTCAGTAACAAGGTTCAAGGGGTATTCAGCAATATCTATAACACACCACAGATGTACTTTTGGGGGAGGGTCAATGCATATGAATAAACTATATGTAGCTCAACATACATATTCTAGCCTCAGTACCTGCCCTTACCAACTAGATGGACCTGTGGAAAGTCACTTTTTTTGATGTGGTGATATAACTGACATGTGTGTGAATTATGGGAACTGCTGTGCAAACAAATGGTAATATTAGTATTATTAATGTTTTTTGGGAACCACATATGCTCATTCACATGCACAACACAATGTCAAGGACATATCTAAGTTCAAGCTTGTGGCATACCTACCTTATCAGATATTGTTCTTAGAAAGGTCTCTGAAACTTGCATAGTGAGTGTTATACCATGTCTCCATGGGGACAGGTAAGCCATGCAAACCTCTAGATTCTGTTTTTGGGAAGCACAAGTCTACCATGATCCTTACAATGTTTCACATAACGTGGAAATGATCAACTAATTTCTTAATCAGTGCAAGCAATGTATGCAATCCACTGTCCAAGAACTTTAATTGCTGCCATTTGACAAGTTACACCACTGGACAGAAACTGGAGGTGGTTAATAAAACCAGGTTATGCTGAATGAGTCCTACAGCAATTCTGAGCTCTGCTGCTGTCTGCAACACCAGACACTTCTCCACATGTCCTGGCCTTTTTGGCATCGTGAACATGGTGCACAAATTCCTCAGAAATTACTATGAATCAAGATAGCGTTTTGGTTATATATATTTGCATATCATTACTGACACATATGGGTATGCACCTTCATCTGGACGCTATTATGTTGTCATTTAAATAAATGGAATGATGCTCCCTACCACTCATTGCACTGTCAAGCAATACGTTCACATGACCCAACACCACCCTGCTTGTGGCCAACAGTCCCACAAATTCAGGCTGCTTACCATGCCACTTGAAAATGAATCCCAGCCATACTTTTCAACCTGCAGCCATTGAAAATAGGAACATCCAGCTAAAACGCTGATATCTAATTAGCACAAACTTTGAATACCAACTAGCACTTAGTTCTTCCCACTTCAGGAGGGATGTGGAATATTACTCAGAAACATGCTTAAAAACAGGGAGTGGTAAAAATGCTGGAAAAATAAGCAGATTATCAATGGGACAGTGTAAAATCTATTCACTTTAATGAACTGCATTGCAAAATTCTGCCACACAAGGTGTTTTTGCTTATTAAAAAGGGAGATGTAAGATGTCTTTCCTCTTTTTTTATAAATTATTGGTGCCTCTAGTTTGTTTATCAAGTAGTATGTTTTTTCAGCATACTAGACAACTTCAAAAATTGCATGTGATGAAGGGGATTTGGAAAATTGTGAGTGGGGGTAAATCAAGCTTTTAAATAAGGAAAAAACTTCATAAGCAGCTACACCTTATGCAGGGGTAAATCTGGCCTAAAAATAGGAATTATCCTCCAAAATAGGGACAATTGAGCTGTCTGATCCCAACCTATATCTGCATGCGGTCTTTAACTACTACAATTCATAGACATAAATAACATTACCTAATAGAAGCAAACAGAAGATCAGCTCATTGAATGGCACACTGCAGCTCACAGTATGCTACTGTGTACACTGCACTCCTGTGTTGCAGATATGGGGGAGTACTGTGTTGCATGACAGAGTTACACTGTGCAACATCTGCCTGAGTTGGTGGTATTAGGTGGATGTAAAATATCCCAGGGTAATTATTAGAAAGAGCAGGGAAAGTTCTGTGATGCCATGGCCAAATTTCTGTTAGTCAATATAAATACCACCTCAGGTCTCTCCTGAAGAGAGGCCATTAGCCAAGTAAGACTAACCTAGTCAACAAAGGCTAAATAAATAAATAAAATAAAATAAAGGTAGCTTTGAGGGCATGCATTAACTAGTGGCCTCTCTTCAGAGAACTCTGCAATCACATCTATCAGTTATTCATACGGATACTTCACTCCTCAAGCATCAGACATGATGACAGAGCTAAGGCCATTACCATAATGTAGTAAAGAAATGATCTGGTGTTGTGTGAGCTCCCATTGCTAGGAATCCATCAGGATTACTGTATGGGGAGGAGTTAAGTGTTGTTATGGTTGCAGGTTTGATTGCAACACATGGAATTCCATTGCTGATGGGGCTTTTTTTTTACTTTGTAACAGATTTTTAATCTTTATTTTATTTATTTATTATGCAGATGAGGTGAGCAGCATATCAGCAGGGATCCATGTGTCATCAAAGATTATACCATCTGTTGGCATGCAGCTACAGTTCCACAGGTTATATCACTGTGACCAGCTGGTACCCAGATGTTTTACTGTTTGGGAATCAACTACAATTCTGGGAGGGCATTTGCATAAGTCCTCTAAGTATTACATACTTTGTCTACAAAACAGGATAGGACTGCAAGCAATTTTCTTACCTTACTGTGCTTCTATGAGTCACATAAAGCCTTGGTGTGCATTTTTATTGAGTACCAACCCTAATCCATGGTGCATAATGTTTATGAATAGCAAACAAGAATTCTAATTCAAGCAACAGGAAAGGTAGCCAAAAAAACAAACCTCTTTCCCAAAATTGAGGAAAGGCTATGCAATCATGAATAGAGAAAGAACCTTTCAAATATTGACAAAGTGAGTATTAACAAAGCTAAAGCGTATGGAGACATGGGAGACAATTCTATTGAGAAACAACAGCTGCTTACATTGGCATTTTTGCTCTGATTTTGGAAGGAAGGTAATGGAAACTCATCAAATTGAGTCAAAAGAATCCTAAGTAATGCATTTGATCTCGATCATATAAAAAAGGAAAGATTCATGCAATAATGGCAAACATTAAAGGTATGCAAGGGAACAGAGACTCATGCAGTTCACTAGGCAGGCCTTAGAGGAGAAATCATAATGGCACTAACTTTTTTAACAAACCTTGAAAGGATAAAACATATCTTGAAGTCTAGAAGAATGGAGGAGCAGTTTATTTCATAAAAGTCTGGCAAGATAAAGGCAGGATCTTATTTGCATGCTAGTCTGACCTCGGTTACAAGAAAATCAAAGCATTAAAACTTAAAAGGGAAAATAAAACTAACAGGGTAAAAGGCCTAAGAAAACAAGGATTCTCCACAATCTGGTCTCATCAGACAAGTCCAACAGACATTGTTTACTTGTTAACAAGAAACAGTAGGAGGACTAACAAAAGGTATGTATATCCAACAGATTCCACCTTAGAAGAATGTAGAAAGTACTTACATAGCAACAAAAAGCTCATACAAAAATCTTGGCACTTAAATATGAAGCCTTCCAGGAAAAGTGAGAATGTAGCTGATTACACAAAGTTATGTGACAGTACTGATAAGTAAGAATGATAAAAAAGATGAGAAAAGCCTAGACAAGATCAGGAGAATAGCCTCATTATCTGTGCGGACTCCATTAATGAATTCTTGTAGTACAGATACATATGCTCCTTTTAACTCTTAATACCACATAGCTAAATATATTATAAAGCAGGTGTTATGACATTTTTCTTCTAGGTCTTGGACCTTTTTTGTCCTGCGCTCATTTGCTTTATAATGTAAATATCATAATGCTGTTAAAATAATTACATTTTTGCCACAGAACTCTCTTTAGCATCTTTGTTTTGGTCATTCAGTTTTACTTCTGCCAAAGCCTTAGCTGCCTGATCAAGATCTATGCTGGCATTGTTATTAAATCTGGGTACTCTAATGGAGGGGTTAACTTATATAACAACCTTATCCCTGGTAATAAATGGTTGTACTATTAGCTGAACTACTCCCTTTGGTATTCTATTAGCATTGTTTGCCCTTTGCTTTGGAACAAAAATAAAAGATGCGAGTCATAACACATTTCCCAGAATGCACTGCATACCTGTATGCCCTATCCAGAGCACCATAGCATACAGGATAATCAAGCCGTAATAATAATATTATAGCTTCAACACACTATAATGAAGTAAAACCATAACACCTCAACATTTATTTTAGAGGATGTTACAGCACTACTTTGTTATTAACTAAAAACTCAGGGACAAAGCATAGTACCTTTTTTCCCCCTCAGGGTATGCAGCATCAAAGGGTTGCTTCTGATGTTCACTGATATCAAAGGAATCTTAGACCTTAGCTATTCAGTCTCCCTTAGCATACACTGTTAGCATAAATTGACATCATGCAATGGAAAATTATAAGTCTAAAGTTTAAAATAGAAAACATTTATCTACAAGTTTGTGTAAAACTGTATGAAACTCAATTTTCTAGCCATTTCTTATATTGCTGTGTTTTTTTTTTCATTATAACCACAAAACAATTAACCTTTCTGTAAGGCACACAGACTGGAATAATGTGTTTCATATCCATTGCAGTGTCTTATTTCAAACATTTTCTTCTGGACAGAGCATACTTATAGATAAAATCCAAATGTTTCACCTTGGAAAAGTTTATACAATTGCTTATTTGCAAATGCAATTTGACCAAATCTGTAGGTTTATATGAAAAATATGTTTGTCTTTCCTACATTTCACAACCCATGAGGACTATAAAAAAAATCTTATGCCTTAATGCAGATGTAAATATAGTTATGATCTGTCTGGCAAACCTAAGTTAAATATGTGCTTTGTGCATTTTTAAATTGCAGAAAGAAGGAAATATCAGTGACAGTTATAATTTCTATTAGATTTAGAGATAGCTTTATTAGGGAGATCAAAAGAATTTATTGGAATGCACAGTTGGATGTAATGAATAGAGATTTGTTAGTCAACTTAAGTTTAGCAAAAGGAACTAAGCAGAGAATTTAGCAAAATAAACTAAGCAGAGTTTTCCATTACTCCCAGTTCTCTTTATTTTATTGACAGAGGATCTGGCAAGGAAGCTTAGATGCAGTTTTTGGGACTCTGAGGCAAGGATGGATCATAGGCATGGCTTAGGATGCAAACGGATTACTCTATCACTGGCAGTTAAAAATAAATCAGTCGATAGCCCTAATACTTCAGGAATTTATAAAGGCTGACAACGGTTTTGTGCTTTGATCTAATCAAAAGACAATGGTCATGGTTAGATAACAAGGAGACCGAGGATAGGGAGATTGTGAGAGGATCAGTAAAGATGCATAACCAAGGTAACTGGTACTTTTAATGTGGAAAATACAGGATATATGGCTAACAAAAAGAGGATACAAGAGACAAGGCTGTGGAACTATTTAAGAACAGTCAATGGTCAGTCAAAATATTCACGGGGCAGAATAAATCTAATCATGATGATGGTCAGTCCAATTTTGCTTTATTCTGCATGAAATCTCAATCATTAACATGTGAGATACAAAGTTTGATAGAGTAGCAGGTAGGTGATGAAAATGATCCAGACCATCAAGTTATAGATTAAGAGTTCACCAGAGAATGAGGGGTTCGGGCCTACTGTGTTTTTCAATGTATGCTTTAACTTTTAATGTTATCCAGTGGACTGGGCTTTTTAAAAAGAACACAAATAAATTAATGGTGAAGGCTAAAAGTAATTAACAGATGGCGTAAATAAAGGAAAATTAACTATTAGGCCGTTACTGTTCTCCCCAACAGAGAAATATACTGCAGAATGATGCAACCACTTGCTATTTAGAAATGAATGGCAATTAAAGAATACAATTTAAGAAACTCCTCTGAAAAGGAAGAGCTGAAGGGCAACTTAGATTAAATGGTAAGCAATTAAAAAGAATAAGGTAAGAACAATATGATCAAACTTCCATGAAATGGGAATATCAATGTCATTAGCATACTGCAAAAAAATTTATGGGGAGCAGAAGAGCAAAGTGAATACAGAGAACATATGGGAATGAATAGGGAGGTGGCCAATTTACTCAAAAAGATATATTCCAGTTTAACAGATCAGCACATGAGAATTCTGCATAGGTTGTTTTCTACAAACAGCAGCCTTTGAAAATAAGTCAGGGAAACTTAATAATTTCTGTCAGAGGTATGTGGTAGACATTGCCAGGATTAAACACATGTCTTGTTATACTAACAGGCTGAAACAGAAGTAGAAGGAAGCTAAAGAAACCTGGCAAGAAATATCTGGAAAGTATCCTTTATGACCATGGAAATCATGTGTCCAGTGGAATTCAGAAGGACAAATAGGTTGGATGGAAAACGAAATGAGTACAGTAAGGGTTCCAACCTCTGTAATGAAACTTTGAATTGCCAAACACTGGAAAGGGAGAGCAATATGAATGCATAAACATGATTTTTTTAAATATGATGAGAAACATGAATAGTGTCTACAAAACTGTAGGGCAAACACAAAATTATGATTTGCACATGCGGAAGTGCTAGACTTGCATAGAATGGGGGGCTGGGGGTATGACCTGGTATAGGTATAGGATTAGGACAGTATGTTCTAGCTCAGAAAATTAGGTACATTTGTTCTCTCTTTAATATAGTCCATCTTAAAGTTTGGTTCTAGCAACATGAAGAACTATCCTCTTATATAATTTAGGTTACACCTGCACGTGGAGTGCATGTGCATGTAATATTTCCTTTTTATTTGTGCTACAGTAATAAAAGGTTTAAAATCAACTCATTCAAGTGGGAGATGAAATGTAAAGAAAACTATATATTCTTGACCATCTCATAGAAAATGGCTTTTGGATTTCCAGTTTATGAGAGGGAATGACCCCCATGTTTAATCAACTCTCGACTTATGAAAGGGCAAACATGAAACTATCATCTGTTGAGTGACATGGAATTGGTATGTGAACCTGTGTCTAGTATGTGCAGCATGGGGGCAGGTGAGACCTCTGCTGGGCTCATTGATGTCACCAGTCTACATTCCCTAAGAATGCAGCACCTTACTGTCTACTCAGATTACTACTGGACATCAAGCATTTGCTTAATGAATATACCAAGAACCATGAAATCTGGTGCTGGAGAATGTGGCAGGTACCTGGGTTGACAGATGCTTGTGATACTGAAAATACACCGTGGGAGAGGAGGCCTAGTTCACAAGTACAAATGGTAACCAGGTGACTTGACAGACTTGTCCCCTGGATCAGATCACTCGATTTCAAGTTCTGTCATCTTGGGAAAATACCCATGAGAATTCTACACAGGTGGTTTCTTGCATGCAGCAAACTGGTGATCCAGTTATTTCATATAAATAGTGGCTAGGGTACTGGCAGTCCCAGGTAAAGTAGCACAGGAACTGACTGGATTATGCTGGCTTGCCCATCCTGGTGGGGGAAAGTTGTGTCTTTGGGAGCCCACTGGCTGTCATTCAAGCAGGGTCTTGCTCAGCAAGTGACATCTATCCCAGATGAGCATGGATACCTACACTGGACCTTCCAGGTGGCTTTTGCCTCCATTCAAGGGTTACCTTGTGTAGGGGAATAAATGGGCATAAGTCTCATTGGAGGAGGATCAATGGTCATAAGGCACACAACCATAAATGAATATAGAAAAACATTGGCCAAATGGACACAAAGTGATTTGTCAGTTCTTGGACTCTAACCTTAGCATCACAGCATGTCATTCATAAACTGACAAACCATACTCTATCCCATCAGGTAATGTTTTCATCTTCTCCTTCATGTAGAAAATACTTTTAAAATACAGTTTCCATGCACTGATATTACTAAGAAAAAAAAAACAGGTAACTTTAACCTCAGTAATATCAAAGAAAAAGTGTGTGTTGCATCCAGTTAATTTAATGGGCACACCACTGTACATCCATGGATGTGCCCTATTAAAGTCTATGGATATGCAGCATGTTACCATAACATAACATCACAACAGGAAATACTATATTTTTGGGACAATGGTTTAATATAAAGTTTACAAAGTTTTTTATTCAAAAATGCCCCAAAAATATAAGGAAGCCAAAGCAGGAAATTTCATAGGTTCATAGATTAATACTAGGCTAACTGCCCTTGCGAGACATTTTAAGCCTAGCCAATTATCCCTTGTGAGACTCAAACCCTGTACCTTGTGTTTGCAAGGCAAACACCTTAACCATTAGGCCACCCTCCCAGCCCTAACATTTTGGCACTTGACTCAACAAATACCACACTAAATATAGAATTGTTGGCAAATCATATTAACCAGAATATGGGATCAAATGCAGGAATATTTCTCAGATGAGTCAGGACTGAGCTGTGAAGTGTTCAAGTGACAGAAAAGAAATGTCTGCCTCAAGTGCTAGGTACATTTATGCAGTGAATTCATGATGATATGACATTGAGCATGATTTACCTGAGTGTAGAACTTACCAGAAATTCTGACAGACACAGGATGAATCCAAACATAGGACTCATCAAGGAATCTTCTGTTGCTATACTTCATTTCAGTTGGGCTGTGATTCCACAGGCATACTTTCAGCAGAGTTCAGCTTTTATAAGATCACTACTTTACGATTGAGGAAAGATATTTAATATACTACTCATATGGTTATTTCAGTAAAGAAATAGTAAAAAAATCTGTTTCAGAATTTCAAAGAATGAATCAAAGTGCAGTATGTTATGCTCATTATGTGGGACAGACGTAGGTTGTTTTAAAAAGTCGACAATCATATTGTAGAAATGGATGGAAATCGTAATACATCATCAAAAGATAACTATTCTACAAGACTCAACATTTTAATACATTTTGTTGTAATAATTTAGTTTAAATTAGCAGGTACCATTCATAAAGTATGAAAAGTATTCCCTATACAGCTGCAAGAAACAATCTGGCAGGAGTTCAAAACTGCCATCTGTCTCTTTCATAGAATAAATAAAATGATTATCATAAATCTGTCTTAGACTAAATACTGAAAATTGAAGTAGTTAAGGGGAGCAGTGAATACATTCAATTTATCAAGCACTGTTGATCACCACTTTTCAGCATGTATATCTTATAATTTCATCTCATGAATTTAGATAATTGAACTTTTTACATATACTTCTAAAGCTGAGTTTTGCATAGGGGTGGCAGAAATTCTTTTCGAAATCTTTTTTATTGAAATTATACAATTTTAGCTGTTTTTTTTGGGGGGGGGTGATGAACCTGTATAGAGGCTCGGCATCATGGTGGTAATTCTGAGAAAACTTAAAAAACTATACAAGTTATAAATTAAGTTCTGTTTGCACAAGCTTTACCACCGGTGTCATCATTTTCTTAATTTCGTGGAACACTGTATCATTTTAGCTCAGACTGGATTGCAGTGTAGCCAATATCTTACAGTAAACTAAGGTGTAAAAGGGTATGAGGCTTTAGATGCAGAGCGGCAAATGGATAGCAGAGACAAGAAAACTACAGAGGCACTCTTTATGCTGTTACTAACAATAAAAAAGATACTGGAAAATAATCTTTACTTGATCTAGGAGGTCAACTAAGGTATTTTGTCACATTTTGCATTATATAAGGATGGCTATGCTGGACAATAATGTAGAGCTTAGTATATGCTGAAACTAACAAGTATTTAATGGTATACCCCAGTTACAGAAACTCCTAGAAATAATATTAAGCAATGAGATTACAAGATTACTGCAGCTTTTATCAACCTGCTTTTTACTAAATCCCTACTGTGTGAGCCCACTTAAAAAAAACAGGTTAAAAATCTATGACCCTAGGATACATGAGTGGCATTCCCAACATTCAGGGGGCTTTTCTGTGTACCTCCTATCTAATATGCCCTATTCAAATGTTGCACACCTCATGTTAAGTTGAAAATATTTGTTCAGTAGAACATGTTTTTGTGAACATGGTTTGTTTAAAAGTGACATGCTAACACAAATGAAACCCTTAGAAGTATGTCTAGTATATGGTAGGGCTGTATTATCACCCAAGCTAAAGGAAACTGCATTGCTGAAAGCTGTTAATCACTAGACAAAGAACAATGCTATGGTGAGTCTGGCTGGTCAGTGACCACCACACTCTTCCCCACTGCAGACCATCTACAGAGCCACTATTATCGCAATATGATTACGTGGTATAGTTACAATCAGTGAACAACATAATATACCTTTAAAGTCCTTTCCTGGGTTAGTTCCTAAAAACATAAATTTACTTTGAAGCCATATATAATAGCCACATTTTCTTAACAGAGAAAGAAATAATCAAATTATAATAAACTCTCCCCTAAATGAAAATCATGAAGTAAAATATGCCAAGGGCAGTCTCAAGAATATGCATTGTTCCATGCCCTGATAATGGATGATAAGTGTGTGGATGCATTTGGGGAATTGTATACCTTATTAGTATAACATAGGAGTACTGATTCTTTAAGATACCGGGGCCTCATGCACTACTCAAGAGTACCAACATTTTGATCATATGATCAAGCTTCCTATGTAATCCTACTCACTCTGAAAATAAAGCTGATGACAAAACATCACTTCAGGTCTCTCTCTCTCCCTCTCTTTCTCTCCCAATTTCTTTCTTATATTCCTAATCTGTATGCAACATTTACCAGTTCTTGAAGTAGCACTTCCTTTCTGAGAAGGGTCCTTCCCCCTTCTCTACAGTGACTGGTTAAGAAAACCAATCAACCCACACATGATGATAATGAAGTGCCTATTTTTCTACGAACAAGTTCTGAAATCTTTTATGTAAAAATATCGACTATGTTGTGCTTAAATTATTGCTATCATACAACATAACAAAGTAAACTCTATATGATATTGATGACCTTATAATAGAAAACCTGTTCAAATGTCAGATAAAAGGCTATTGAGCCCACCCTACCCTAAAAATACTTCACATAAGGTTATGCAGTGTAGCACAAGATTAACTGGGTTTCAAAAGGTGTCACTTCCTCATTTCTTAAGCAAACAGTTGGGCAGACCCTATCTTCAAAAACATTTTTCTTAGCTTTTACATCTTCAGTACATGAGGTGAACACTGTACTATGTACTACTAAGACCACTTATGCTTTAAGTCACTTAGCTGTTTAGCTACACAGATCTAAGTCGCTTGTAACTTACTAAATCTTGTCTTGAAGATTAACTAATGCTGTAATGTATTATTACTTTTGTGAATTAATATTGATTTCAAATATCTCAGTTGATAACTTTCACATTTTACCTGGGTTACAGTTGAAAAGGGATGAAAAACTAGTGTACTAAGAAAACAACAACAACAGCAAAAGCTTATTAAACTAAATGAACAACCAAACATCCTTAAGAAGTCTTCATTCCACCGAGTGTAATGAGTTCGCAAGAGGAGTTGTTTGGTAGAATAAAGCATTTTTATGGACATTCCTGTTTTTCGGTTGGCTATTTATTTGAAGAATCAGTCAATCTACCTGACATCTAAGTAAATGATGAACAAGCAAAAAGGGGAGAATTCTGGAAATTTTGACAAAACACATTAAATGCTTAAACTGCAAGGTCTCTCATACCCAGCTCTGTTGGGAAGATGGAAAAAGCCCTGACTGCAGCCTAGATAACCAAAATTGAAACAGTGGATCAGCCACTGAAACAGCTGAACACATGATGGTAGTATTCAACATCTTATACTGGTTCACCCATCCTCAGGGGAGGGTGATGATATTTCTTTATCTGATGATTGCTCCTGTTCAAGTCTCTGGATCAGACAGGAAGAAGATGGACCTGGTAATCTCCAGCCGGTGCAAGCAGCCCTTATGGATAAGTTCTGCCAACCCTGTGGTCATGAAGAGTTCATAACCACACACATGACAGACTGTCACATCTGAAAATATAGAGCATCTTCAGCAAAATGACTCAACTAGGGAACTTTACACTATGCAATGGCTTTGAAAATGGAGTAGTGGGAGAGTCCAAGGTCATTACTAAATTACCACATTGGTTAAGGTAAGCTCTGGACCTCCACCTAAAGTTTTATAAATTAAACCCTTTACTGGTGGTTTATGTGCACACCCCACTAACTATTCTCCAAAGGTTGTGCATGCTTCCAAACATGTTCCTTAATGCCTACTGCAACTGCCAGAGTTAGCTGCATGCCCTATGAGCATATGTTGCATGGGATGCACTCGTTTTCCAGTGTTAGTCAGTACCATACCTGTCAACCTAGAAACATCAAAAATTTGGACAAAGGCCCATGAAAAAGAAATACAAATCTGCATGATGATTAACATAAACTTTGCATACATAATTATGTAAACCCACCCACTCAGATGGAATTCTGGGATACCAACTTTCAAATGCAAACTGAAGAACAGACAACCAAAATATGGCCTCAGACCCTATATTAAATGGTATCGATTTTTATTTTGAAACGTGTAGCAATGATGATCACTGGGAAGGAAGAAGATGGTGAAGCTTAGGATTTTGTTTTTGGTGACTTGCATTATGTGGGCTTTGTGGTAAAAGCAGGGCATTTAATGGTAGGCAATTTTCTAATCTTAGCAAAAGAATATTATAATTTGCTAAGACCTTCAAAAGTCATTCTCCATGGTTTACTGATCAGTGGCATAACTACAGTTTGTACCACCTGGGGCTGTCTTTGAGTTTGCCACCCTTCCCCTCTCACAAAATCATGGCTGAATTGGGCCCCCCATACACAGCTCCCCTCCATGCAGCCATTTCAATGCCCCATTACTTGGCTATTTTATCCCATTTACCATAAACACTGTAATGTGCATACTGTTTTACTTTGACAATGTTGATCTGAATTTCATTTAAAATGTTTATTTTACATTTTATAGCACAAATAGTAATAGACATCTGCGAAACAAAGCACTACAGTCTCACAATGAAAATAGACTTAGCAATAAAACTTCTCTGTACTTGAAAGTAAACTCACATTCATTGAAACCCACATTCAAAGAAAATGCATCTGGCCAGTGGCAGATAAAGATTACCTATGGGCTGTTTTCAAATCATTGGCCATGTGACGCCCATGCACTGGCCCAGCAATCAAGGATTTATTATTTTATTTATTTTTATTTTATTTTACATTTGTTGACTGGGCTGGTCCAACTGGATATATGTCCATTTTCAGCAGATGCCCAGGGAGAAAAGCTCCAAGTGAAATGCATTAAACATTGAGCATTAAAAACATTAGGAGCCTCAATCCTCACCACTAACACCAGTGAGGGGCATCCATATAGTGAAAGGATAATAAATACACACATAGTAAAGTACAATTTCCCTTAAGAGCACACAGAGATCACAGTCAGTTTGGGGCTGGTTTCTCCCTTTCTCTCCAAATCCCCAATAAGACTCCCCACTGGCACTGCTATAGGGTCCAGATATCAGCCAAGTGGGCAAGCTAAAACCTCCAGCACCCTCTCTGTCCAACTAGTGCTTTGTGCCCCTGCCAAGCACCCTCTCTGTCCAACCAGTGCTTTGTGCCTCTGCCAAGTAGCTGACACACACACACACACACACATACACACACACACTTTGAGATAAGAGCTATACACAACCACACAGACACTCCTGGGGAAGGCTGGCACAGGTTCTCCATATGTGCCCCTTTTACCCAGACTATACGGTAGTACCACTTGCCACCACTCACTAATATTTACCAGCTACTAAAAGGCCCTTATGAAAGGTAGTCCAATTATACTGTGTAATATTATTATCCAAATGGTATGTGTGACTGAACAGCAAAGCTATTGGAATGGCTTTGTACAATATCCCTAAATATATGCAATGTACTCTTAGAGCTTAAATTATCTCTACACAAAACAGCCACAGTTGAAAGGTATAAAATATTTAATAATAAATAATAAAAACACAAGACAATACTTCTTACTACACAGTGCTAGTCAAGAGTTCAGAGATCACAGAGAAATACTTAAAATAATACAGTAGAAAGGTTCTGACATTAATACAGAAAAAAACTAATATCTAATATTCCTAGTTCCTAGCTAAATCTTAGAGAAAACACAGTTCTAAAATAATCTGACATATAAAACACAGGCAGAGTGCTGGTAAGTTGGATGTTCTCAAGACAAATGATAAATGCCCTCTTCTTTCTGTCCTTAAATTGAAAACACAGTACCACTGATTCATTTCAGATTACATCTCTTTCTGGTTTCCAGGCTAACAGAAACTCAGATGTTAATAGCCCTTGTGATCTTGCTGCTGGTCAGGAAGCCAGAGCAATAAAATAAATTATACATGTAAATTCTAGCCATTAACTCTGGCATCAAAACAATAGGCAGAATTCCTTCATCCAGACTTCTCGGCTCCGAGCCCTGAGATCAAAGACAGTCATAAAATGCTTGACTTAGCTTTCTTACAGGAGAGTGCACTGTTGTTACATTTTTGCAGTTCAACAACCAATACAGGCTTTTCACATTTAAGAAAACAAGCCTGTGGCTTATATTAATATTTACAAATGACAGAATTATTTACAAAATTCTATCTAGCTAGGCTGGCAGCCTTCACCTATCTTCACACATCTCCCCCCCCCCCCCTGGAGAACTCAAGATAGTTTTTCAAGTGACCCTTGAGAAATGTTGCCTGAGAGGGTTAGGTCTATCTGAGTATACCTTACCCCATTCCCTGTCTTTAGAGCCCATCTGCACTGGCAATGCTAATCCCACTGCAGTGCTGCACTGACATATCATATGCTTGCAACCCTATTAGCAACTTGGCATTTTGCTGGCTGGCTCTGTTTAACCATGTTAGGGGATTGTAATCTGTCACTAGGGTGAATTTTCTTCCATACAGATAAGGCTGAAGTTTCTACAGTGCACACATTATGGCTAGACATTCCGTTTCTACAGCTGCAAAGCATTCCTCCCTGGGTTGGAGCCTATGACTGAGATAAACTACTGGGTGCTCTTCTCCCTCTGAAGAGATCTGGCTAAGTACAGCCCCCGCCCCATGGTTCAAAGCATCCACCTGCACAACAAATTATTTGCTGTAATCTGGACTGGCTAACATGGGGGTCCTCCCAAAGCTTCCTTAAGCTCCTGGAATGCCTGCTTACATGCTGGGGTCCACACTACCTTATCTGGCCTGTTCTTCCTTGTCAGGTTTGTGAGGGGAGCAGCTATGGTACTACAACTGGGGATGAACTTTCTGTAGTACACCGCTGTCCGTAAGAATGCCCTCACCTGCTTTTTGGTAACAGGTGCAGGCCAAGCCTGAATGGCTTCTACTTTCTCAGGTTCTGGCCTGATCTTACCACTCCCCACTCTATGTCCCAGGTAGGAGACCTCTGCCATACCCATCTGACATTTGCTGGACTTAATGGTCAACCCTGCCCTCTGTAGTCTGCCCAGCACCTCCCTGAAATGTTGAAGGTGATGTTGCCAGGAATGGCTGTAGATGGCAATATCATTTAGATAAGCAAGGGCAAACCCTCCTGCTCCTGCTAGGATATGATCTACCAGCCTCTGAAAAGTTACTGGGGAACTTTTCATCCCAAACAGCATCTTTGTGAACTCATACAAGCCAAAAGGAGTCACAAAGGCTGACATCTCTCTAGCACTGGGAGTCAAGGGCACCTGCCAGTAACCCTTGGTAAGATCAATAGTTGTAAGATAATTAGCCCCACCCAGCTGCTCTAGGGCCTCATCTGTCCAAGCCATGGGGTAAGCATCTGACTCTGTGTCACTATTTAATTTCCTGTAGTCCACACAGAACCTGGTGCTGCCATCCTTCTTTGGCACCAGTACCACTGGGGAGGCCCAGGGACTGTTGGAATCTTGAATTACCCCTAGTTCCAACATTTCTTATATCTCCTCCTTCAGAGTCTGTTTGATTCTCTCATGCACCCTATAAGGGGTCTGCCTAATAGGCCTTTGGGGTCCTGTATCCACCTGGTGCTGCCCCAGGTGGATGCACTCTGGTTTCTCAGTGAACATGTCCCCAAACTCTTGTAAAACTGCTCGGATTTCTTGAACATGGGTAGGAGATAGCTGCTGGGACATTGCTACCCCTTCCACTGAGGTGTCAGTCCGAGCCTCAATCAGTCACCAGATCTCCCTCAGACTCCTCCTGCAATCCACTGCAAATGCTCAGCACAAGGCCCTCCCTATCATGGTAAGGTTTCATCATGTTAACATGGTACAATTTGTGCCCCTGCCTCCTGCCTAGCAGTTCCACAATGTAGTTAATATCACTAACCTTTCTTACCACCTTGTAGGGTCCCTCCCAAGCTGCTTGCAGCTTGTTGTGTCTTACAGGAATGAGAACCATTACCTGCTACCCTACAGCATACTCTTTAGCTCGAGCATTCCTGTCATACCACACCTTTTTCTGCTGCTGGGCTTCTGCCTGGTTTTACTGGGCCAAGCCCATGAGTTCCCTGAGCCTTGTCCTGAGGTTTATGACATATGCCACAACAGACTCCTTGTGAGATTCACACTCATCTTCCCACTCATCTCAAGCTAAATCTAGAGGTCCCCTCACCCTATGCCCATTCAGCAACTCACAGGGTGAACGACCTGTGGATTCCTGGGCAAGCTCTCTGTAAGCAAACAACAGATGGGGGCAAATATTTGTCCCACTCCCTCTTACACTGGTCTGCAAATGCCTGTAGCATAGACTTGATTGTAGATTTAACCTCTCAAGACCATTAGTCTGTGGATGGTGGTGGGGGGGGGGTCTTCAGGTGCTTCAACCCACAGTACTTCCACAGACAAGCCAGCAGGTCTTCCATGAAATTGGCACCTCTGTCAGTCAGTATTTCTTTTGGGAAATCTACCCTGCTGAAAATCTCTAACAAGGCATTTGCCACCTTTTCTGACTCAATGGAGGACAAAGCCACTGCCTCAGGGTATCTTGTAGCATAATCTACTACCACTAGGATATACTTTTTCCCTGCAGAACTTGGGGTACTCAGATGCCCCACAATATCCATAGCTACTGTCTGAAAAGGCTCCTCAATCACAGGCAAAGGCATCAAAGGAGCTCTCACTTTGTCATCTGCCTTGCCCACCTTTTGGCACTGCTCACAGGTACTGCAGTACCCTGTTACATCCCTGGAAGCTCCAAGCCAATAGAAGTTCTGCATAATATGTCTCTTTGTACATTTTATGCCCATATGACCTGCAAAGGGAATATCATGGGCTATGGCTAGAAGCGCCAGATGGTAGGCTCTAGGCACTATCAACTACTGTACCCTCTCACCTTATAGCCCTCCCTCAGTGGTCCACTCTCTATACAGTAACCCCTTGTCCCAGTATACCGATTCCCCCTTCCCTTGAGAATCAGGTGCCTCACTAGCTACCTGCCTCAGGCCTTGCAGTGTAAGGTCTGAGAGCTGAGCCTGTATCAACTCTCTCTTTGTAACCCAATCAAGCTCTCCTTCCACAGGAATTCTGGCATCCTCTGACAGTGGTGCCTTACTGTCAGCCTGGGTATTACTACTCACCTCTACCTTTGCAGTCACTCTGTCCAAGGGAACATCAGTACCCACAAGCAGCTGTGGCTCACATTCAGTCTCACTGCTACAGCATAGATTCCTCCCTGAAGTAACCACCTCACCAGTCCTGGCTGCAAGTATGTGGTCTGTCTGGGTCTCCCGCAGGCTACCAGACCACCATGCTTGTCTCGAAGCCTGACTGCGTGTAACTGCATTAACACACAGTACTGCCTCATCAAAATCCTTCCCTATCAGGACATCTGCAGGATGGTAGTTTGGTACCCCTGTTGTCTCAAGACAGCCTACTATTGGCATTGTGTCTTCCCCACTTACTGGCTCCCTCACCTTTTGTAGATCTGTATGCCACATGGCTACACTGGTTGCATTCAAAACATTTAACCCTAGGTCCTGGACATGTACCTGGACCAGTAATGTCCCCTGCTACTGGCAGATTCTGTTGGGGCAGTCTGGGGTGCCCACCATGTGTTCCTTTAGACCCATGAGCAATACTGGGGGTCACTTTCCTGTGCTAGGTATAGGTCTCCCTTCTTCCCCAACTCATCTGAAGTAGCACATTGTCTATCAGCTAACCAGATCCTCATGTCCTCAGGCAAATTGTTATGGGCTTGTTCCCTCACCAAAAGGTCTGCCAGCCCTTCATAACTGGTGACCTGACATCCACTCACCCACCTATGAAAATAAGTGCTCAGTTCAGCAACACATTCACATCCACTTTCATCTGCCTTGTGTCTATACTCACAAAACTTTTTCCTATAAGTTTCAGGTGTTAGCTTAAAAAATTCTAATAAGCAATTCTTAACAATAGTATAATCAAAACATTCATGATCAGCAAGTTTAGACAACACAGTTACAGCTTTACCATGGAGTAAGAGGGGTCAGGAACCGTACCTAGAGCCTTATGTCAACATCATACTGTTTACATACCCTCTCAAACATGTGAATGAAACTATCAAAATTATCCCCCTCTGTAAACTGCGGAAGAAATTTACTGTCCTTTTGTGCTTTTTGGGTCCAGTTACTCCCTTTCCTATTACCTCCATGACTCTCGTGAAGAGTCAGCATCTCTGTTTCATGCTGTCTCTGCCTTTCCCTTTTCCTTAGCTTCCAGGCATAGCAGTTTCTCATTCTCCTCAACCTGCAAAAGTCACAGTTTCTCATTGTCCTCACTCTCTAGATGCCTCAGTCTCTCAGCTGCTTCTATTTCCAAATGCCTGGCCTCCAACTCAAGTCTCTTTAGCTCCAGATGGATTTTTAAGTCCTCTGCAGAGAGGTTGAGATGTCCATTCTCTGAGTGTGGTACATCTCCACTGCCAGTCTGATCATCCTCTTGGTTGCTGTTTTCTACTGCAGCTGTAACCAAAGCTGCAATCTGTCTGCCTTAGTCAGGTTTCCATGCACCGGTTCCCTAGCCTGGCACATCTCAGCCAGCTGGCTCCTTGTCAGCTTTCCATACTCCTCTGCTGACATGCTTGCCTGCTTTCCCTGACTAACTAAGCTAACAAAAGAAATAAAACCATTGTGATCTGAACTCTGAGTCTTCACTGTGTGGCTGATTTATAGTGCAAAAACACCTTCAGTGATCACCGTACACAAGCTACAGGAATTCACACTACCCACACCACTACAAGCCAATTAGTATTTGCCAACCAATTAATATGTGGTATGGATATCCCACCATTACCACCAATTAATATGTGATGCCTGTGCACTGGCCCAGCAATCAAGGAGCCTCAATCCTCACCACTAACACCAGTGAGGGGCGTCTATATAAGGAAAGGATAATAAATACACATACAGTAAAGTACAATTTCCCTTAAGAGCAAACAGAGATCACAGTCAGTCTGGGGCTGGTTTCTCCCCTTTCTCTCCAGGTCCCCAGTAAGACTCCCCACTGGTACAGCTATAGGGTTCAGATCTCAGCCTAGTAGGCAAGCTAAAACCTCCAGCACCCTCTCTGTCAAATGAGTGCTTTGTGTCCCTGCCCAAGTAGCTGATACACATACACTTTGAGATAAGAATTATATACAACCACAGAGACACTCCTGGGGAAGGGTGGCACAGATTCTCCAGCTGTGCCCCTTTTACCCAGACTATACAGTAGTACCACTTGCCACCACCCACTAATATTTACCAGCTACTAAAAGGCCCTTATGAAAGGGGGTCCAATTATACTGTGCAATATTATTATCCAAATGGTAAGTGTGACTGAACAGCAAGGCTATCGGAGTGGCTTTGTACAATATCACTAAATACATGCAATGTACTCTTAGAGCTTAAATTACCTCTACACAAAACAGCCACAGTTGAAAGGTTTAAAATATTTAATAACAAATAATAAAAACACAAGACAATACTTCTTACTACACAGTGCTAATCGAGTTCAGAGATCACAGAGAAATACTTAAAATAATAGAGTAGAAAAGTTCTGACATCAATACAGAAAAAAAATAATTTAATCTTCCTAGTTCCTAGTTACATCTAAGAGAAAACACAGTTCTAAAATAAACTTACATACAGAACACAGGCAGAGTGCGGGTGAGTTGGATGTTCTCAAGACAAATGCTAAATGCCTTCTTCTTTCTGTCCTTAAATTAATAACACAGTACCACTGTTTCATTTCAGATTACATCATCTCTTTCTGGTTCCCAGGCTAACAGAAACTCAGAGATTAGAGATCAAAGACAGTCATAAAATCCTTGACTTAGCTTTCTTACAACAGAGTGCACTTTTGTTACAGTTTTGCAGTTCAACATCCAATACAGTCTTTTCACATTTCAGAGAACAAGCAAATGACAGAATTATCTGCAAAGTTCTATCTAGCTAGGCTCGCAGCCTTCACCTATCTTCACAGGCCCCTTGCATACAAAACATACATGTTTTCTTTGATACACTTTCCTGATTCCTTGTATAATACAGCACACTTGTTTTAGCGCATTTTAACTTTATTGTTTTGAACATTTTTCCAGTAGGCAATAAAAGAAAATGCATGAACCAATAATGACAAAACTGCCCATTTCAGAACATTTCCATCATAAAAGTCCACTCAACGTCCTACAGTCCACTAGTATCAGTAAATATGCACATTCTCTGCAGAAGTAAAAGTTGTCTAAATAATTCCACATTAAAGAGATCTGTAACTAATGAAGAGGTTGTTGCTAGCAAATAACTTTATATTTCATTGTAAATAAAATGCCTGTTGCCCTTGAGGAATAAATTGCCTAGGTTACATTAAAAAAATGATAAGCTAGTAATACTGCAGTAGGGAATGGATGGCAAACTGATAACAGGTTCATAGTTATTAGGCATCTCCGCCAAAGAGGACATTCTCAGAACTGCAGCATGCACCCCCTTTAAAATTACAACACAGTACAGCATCAGCAATCCATCTCCATACTGTGGGAGTAGAACCCACAGCCTTATGCATCAAAAACAAGCATTCTACCTGCTGTGCTACTAACAATACAAACAGACTTGGCATATGCAGCACTAAACTTCTCTCCCCCTGAAGAACTATACAGCACAAGAAATCTGGAAAATGCCAAAATTTATTGGGGGGGGGGCAAAGGCCCAAAACCAAGGACACATTTTAAACATTGCTTTTATAATCATAGAAAAGTTGCTTGAATAAAATGTTTTGTGTTACTATGCTACTATCAGAACTAGTTCAAAATGATGTGAAGATTACTGATCCTACAGACATTGCCAACATACTGGCTGACAGGTTCAGTGCAAACTTCTCCCCCCCCTCCCCCCCAAAAGGAGAGATATCTATACCAAACGATTGCAGCCCCCCAAACATCTCTAACGCCCAAGTGAGAACTGCTCTCTCCAAAGCAAAAAACACAGCATCCATGGGACCTGATGGTGTCCCCGGCTTTGTGCTCCACGAACTCAACGAGGAATTAAACCCACAGCTAGGACAGCTGTTTAATCATAGTCTCACCTCTGGATACGTACCCAGGAGTGGCGCACTGCGACAGTGGTCCCACTTCATAAAGGCGGTGCCTCCACCGACCCTGGAAATTACTGGCCCATTAGCTTGACAAGCCTTATCTGCAAAGCCATGGAGAGGATCATAATGGATCTCATAAATAAAGACATAGGGAATTTGCAGACTTTGGATCCAACCCAGTTTGGCTTTGTCAAAGGCAGATCATGCCTTTTAAACTTGGTTGACTTTTTCAAAACAGTCACCAAAGCCATTGATGAGGGAAAGGCAGTCCATACAGCCTACCTCGATCTAGCGAAAGCTTTCGATACAATACCCCACTCGGGTATCATTGAAAAACTCATCAGCTTAAATGTTAACCCATACATCACAAGATGGGTTGCAAACTGGCTGAGTGACAGAACCCACAGGGTCAGAGTTGCTGGCGCCATGTCAGACTCTAAGCCTGTCACAAGTGGTGTCCCACAGGGCTCAGTCCTGGGCCCACTCTTGTTTGGCATCTACTTTTCCGAAGTACAAGCAAACACAGGAGGGTTATGGCTGACAAAGTTTGCAGATGACTGCAAACTGGGTGCCGTAGTCGAAAACACATCTGACACAGATATCCTTCAGAAGGGTCTCACAGAAACGGATAACTGGTGCCAGAGCCATGGCCTAAAGTTAAATGCCAAAAAATGCATAATCATACCCTTCGGGAAAAACAAGGTTACCCCTAGCTACCATATAGGTGGCAATCCACTGAGCACAGAAGAAGTTATTAGGGACCTGGGCACCCAGGTTGACAGGAGCCTGTCATTCGACACCCATGTAGCTAAAGTAGCTAGGAAGACCTTCTACATTGCCCACCTTATCATGAAGGGATTCACATCCAGATCAAGGGAGGTCATAGTTTCCCTATACTCATCACTCATCAGACCAATGATTGAGTACAATGCCCCATTCGGAATGTATCTGACCCGACACTTGCAGCAGCTGGAGAGGCCACAAAAGTTCCTCACCAAAAGGATAAAGGGTCTCAAAAATCTGTCCTATGCTGCCCGACTGAAAGAACTTCAGCTCTATTCAGTCGCTTACCGCTTGCTCAGAGGTGACCTGTGCCTGACATACAAGGCCATGTCAAACCTAGATTTGATGAATATGCTTCACCTCAATAAATCTAGATCCGTCAGAGCCACAAGGGCGGGAGACTTAAACCTCGACACGGCTATTAATAGGACGTGCTGGAGGGATAGATTCATCACCCAAAGACTCTCTATGCTGTGGAACAAAATCCCGATATATGTGAGGCAGAGCACCTCGCTGGCCTTGTTCAAGAGAAATCTTGACCAATGGATGGGAGATCGCAGATATACCCCAGGGATTACCTCAGTGTCACTGCTCGACAGAGGCACAGCAAAATAATGGGTATAGTCCCCCATACTAAAGGGGTGGCGTAAGCCACAAAACTATGGGCTAGGCTTGTAAATGCCCTCGGGCAGATAGCCTAGTATAAACCTATGAACCTATGCATTTTCTGAAAGATAGGAAGACTGAAACTTAAATGGCTATCATTACTTAGTGAACTCGGTTCTCACTAATTTGCTAGAAAGTCACAATTTTTTAAGAGGAACAGACCAAACAGCCAAACATTTCAAACATTAAACCCAAGTGGTGGTGTGGCCAGGGAATCCAGGCTCTTGCTCCTTATACCTAAGGCACAGGGTTTTAGCCTGAGTAACACTAACCACCAGGTATACTTAACTGGGGCATTTTACACACAGACAAAGACACACACACAAAGTCCTACTGAAAGAGATACTGAATACAGACTTAAACACAAGAGCCACAATCTCCTGCAACTGAAAACATTAGAGCAAAAACATAATATAAGCAGCAGCAGCTGAAAAGATTATACTTAGAGCAGCAGCAATTGTTCTGTACTGAATAACACATCAGAACATAAGCAGCAGCAAGCATTCTATACTGAATAACACACCAGCAAAGTCCTATTGAAAGAGATACTGAAACTGAATATGGACTTCTGCAACTAAAAACATTAGAGCAAAAACATAGCATAAGCAGCAGCAATTGAAAAGATGGATTTGGTCCTAGCAGTAGAGCTGAGCAGCAATACAGACTTTCACCTAGCAATAGAGCCGAACAGCAATCTACTGGAAGCAAAGTTCTAATTTTATAACAAGGACGGCACATCCTTACCCAATATATTATGCTTACAAGTAACAGTCTTTATTTAGTGTGCTGTATCCATGGTTCAACTTCTCTGACTCACTAAACTATGTTACACTGAGTCCGATCTCTGTTTATATCCACAAAGTACACTGACACTATCTTTGTCTGCGTGGAGTGTGTGTGTAAACATAATGTAATAAAAAGATCAGCCCAAGTTCCCAACAGATATATACATTGAGCTATTAGCTAATATATTAATCGGAATGCACAAACACACCCCCAAGACATAGTAGTGATAATACGTTCAACTTGTGTAGTAGTAGTAGACTCACTCAGACTGTACTAGTAGAACTGCAGAAGTCAGGACTTTTAAATTTCATTGCAAATAGCGGATTGCATTATATTGTTATTGTTCATGCTTATGCATGATCTGCTGCCTGTCCTCCTGCTTCAGCTGCTGAAAAGTGTGAACAAGAACAACTGATTGTTAAAATCATGTAGTTTGCAATAGCAACTTTGCAATTTGCATCTATTTTAACAGCAGTTTGGCATTCAGCTCTGTACTAGCAGATACAGTTTCTGTATTAGGCAATGCCACAATTATAACTAAGGTGCATTGTTTTTTGTATTCTTTTTTTTTTGCTTACCTGCAGCTGCCTGGCTGGGACTAGGTGCATGTGGAACATGGGTGGGCAGGGCACTGGGTAGACTGGACAGTCTCTGCACATACACTGCAGAAGTAGAACTTGAAGTACTTTGGCAGAACTTATATAAAATCAAACCACAGCAAAGCAAACAGGTACAATGACGTTACGGTTTATGGATAGACGCTGCTGGTTCCAAGGACAACCAGTTTATTTTACTACAAAAATAAAAACTTTAAAAACACGTGCATGACGTTAGGTACAATTAAATAGTTGTAAACACTGTTATTGACCGTCTGAACAGCTCTGCAGCTCTGCACACTGCTGAGTGCTGCTAATACTATTCCAGTTTGCCTCTTGAAGCTGACATCTCTGAACACTGGCAATAACATGATGATGTCAGCTACAACTGCTATTTGTTAAAAAAAAAAAAAAATTGAAAAAGAAATTGGGACTTAAAGGGGACACATGGCAATTCATGGCATGCCATTATTTTGCCCTCAAAACTGGTAAATACCAAGGAATTTGGTACAGTTGAGAGGCATGGTCAGTACCACAATAGATCAGACCACCTCCTTAACTAGCATGTGTGACTCCCACCATCCTGTAAATTTTTCTGGACTGTTACTGGGAAATAGAATTAATCCAGCCAGAGGACCATTAAAGAAGGTCCACAGACCATGATCAACTGGGAAAGTCAGGGCTTAGTTTACAAGTATTATGTCATACTGTATCTGTTACTACAATGTTTTTGTTCAAAGGACACTACAGAACAACAAATTAATGTCTACTTTCCATTTCTATCACCTAACCTAGAATGTATCTGGATCTCCTAGCTCAAGACTGTGAAGTACCCTGGGGGGATACTATGTCAGTCAGGCTATGGACAGATTACTAAAGCCAAATACAATATTTGACTAAACAGGAATTGTTTCCTAAAGTTATTCCATCTCCAGGTATTACACTTGGCAAACCAGACATCCTCTCATGGAGAGGCAGATCATCATGCAGTAGTCACTTATAATAAGGGGTCAGCAGTGTCAGTGGCTCAACAGGTAGCCCACTCACCTTCTGTAGACTTTAATTGCACACCATGAAGATGGACTACTGACACTGCGGTGCAGCAGACGGATGGTGCTGCACTCCTGAGTGAGTCATCCTTCATATGCAATTATGAGATGGTAAACTGAGTCCTGATCCACCTGAGCTGGAGGTAGCCCCAAGTGGATGTAAAAGATCTCACTGCATCTATCAAAAAAGTATGGGAAGTTCCCTGATGCCCTGGTTAAAATTTCCCTCATAGTATCAAAACACCACCTCATGTCTCCCTGAAAAGAGGCTACTCACCTATAGGGAATAACACAGTCTATAGAGGATAAATAAAAATAACATAAATAAAATAATGGATATCTAAGTAACGGCCTGGGAAGCACCTAGACATATAATGGAGAACGATTTTTATAACGTTTGGGTATTTTGGACATGTAGGTTTTGAGTTTTGGGATCAAAAAAACCTTCAAAGAATTGTTGCCTGACATCTGGTTTGTTTCACTTACACACACACACACACACACACACACACACACACACACACACACACACACACACACACACACACACAAACACACACTCCAACATACAATCCAGATCCATGTCTGTTCAACTTTGATCAAATTATTATAAATCAGATGCTTTCATGAGTTTCATGGATGCATGTCTGATGTTTTACTGTATTTAATTGAAGGAAATGTGTAGTTATAAATGTCATGCTATTTTACACACACTGACACGCACATGCACAGAAACGCACACAATCAAAATGGATTAACTATGATCAAATCATAGTAGGTCACAGTAACTTCCTTTTGACTATGTATAACATGTTTGCTTGGCTCTGACCATGTGAAAATACTATGTCCACTTGATTTTATTTATCTTGTTTCAGATGTATAAACATTCCCCTTTCACTACCAACTCACTGTCATTTAACTATGAAGGACAGTTAGATAGCTGCTTTTACATTCAAACTAACTACCTATAAACATACCTGCAAACAGAGCACACACACACACACACACACACACACACACACACACACACACACACACACACACACACATGGGCACACACGCACACACACACACACACGGGCACACACGCACACACACACACACACACACACACACACACACAAAATAACCGCTTTCTCGCTGGGTACATTTCCAGTGTTATCTATGATCAGGTAAAAGAAAGTCTGCAGACTGAAATTTATTCAGCTTGTCTTAGATGTATAAATCTCTCCAACTCTTGATCATTTACTTTCATCAAGGGACAGTAGATGAGTTGCTTTCAAACACAGAATAAACCCTTCACTCCCTTTTTCTTAACGTTTCATAGTATATACTTCTGATGGTTTACTGACATCAAGTGAAAAAAATCCTGCCTAAATCAATTTATTCAGTTCATTCTGCACACAGCCTTACACAAAACACTGCTGCTCTACTACTCATTGCTTGGCACAATGATGATCCACTGAAACACAATCAATATCTCCCCATCTAAATCAGAGCAGCATGTTCAAAAAAACAAATATTTATTTTCTGAGGGAACCTTGCCTCCTCTATGTCCTCTGCCTTGTTCCCACCCATGCCTGGACTGCTTGACTGGCCTATTGGAGGCCTTACTCATAGCAGAATGTCTTGTGCCTATTGCAAGTCACATGCTATTGTGTATGAGACCCAGTAACAGGACTTTGATAATGATTGCTTGTATTGTATTCAAGCTTCTGGGTCTATTTTCATCTTTCTGTTTCTATAAAGAGCTAATTAATTTAATAACCTATGCTAATTTATGTCAAAAAATGTAATCCTTAAGTCAGTGTACCATGTTCAGATTATCTAGTATTATATCATGCTTTGGCAAAAATGTATGATTTGTTATATGTTGCTTTTTGTTCTTAATAACACACTATTAATTTGTGTTTATATATATATATATATATATATATATATATATATATATATATATATATATATAAACGTTTAGTGCAGAACAAGGAATATACTCAATCTGGTTCCTAGAGCCTAAGAACTAGGCAGCTATCCTAGTCAGCCATTTTAAGCTTGGCCAGTATCCTTTCTGGTGCTTGAATGAACCTATCTCATTTGGTGTTAGACTGGTCTGACCCATCCCTAGTGGGAATAGCTGGGATCATACCACAGATACTTTGAGTAGACCCATACATGGGATACAGCATTTAGGTGCTTTCTCTGCCCATTAGTAGTACAGCTGGTAGTCCTCCGGTACATTTTCTATTATTTATCCATAGATCCAAGTTGCACTTAAATATGGACAGGGATGAGTTTTGTTTTACATGGATGCCGAGTCTGTTTCAAAGTAGTTGTTGTCACTCATCCAGTTAGGATAAAACAGATGAACAGTTGTGGGTTCGGTTCAAGCAGCTTTATTATATACAAATAAATCAGGATTGAGGATTAGTAATTTAAACTTATAAACAGATAGACTACTGCACTCATACATGTTAACACTCTGGCTGTTCTCTCAAAATGGCACTGCTGCCTGCACATGCTCTCTATTTATACGCATGTGCTTTCACATTGACATGCTTCTTAAAGTCTCAACAGATGCTCTGTTCTACAGTTGTATCCTCTGTGAGACATATCTGTTCCTCCAAACCATTCTGCTGATCTTGCAGAAGAGGTTTAGATCCTTAGACCGAGTATTTCTGATGTCATTTTACTTGCTGATGTGCAGTAAATCCATCAGTAATGGGACAGAGGATACCTTGTATGCCAGACACAGGTCACCTCTTAGCAGTCTGTAGGATGCTGCGTATAGTGACAGGGCTTGCAGCATTGCATGTAGGACAACTTTCTTTGGTCTTGTAGCCTTTTAGTAAGGTACCTCTGTCACAGTTAAACAATCTTGCATTACTTTTTTTCATATATACTTAGGGGTTTCACCTTTGAAGTGCTGCTTGGAGTTAATTCCTTTGACTACCATCCCAAACCTGAAATTTATAAACCATGTTTCACATACATAGCAACAACCTGTCCAAAATGTAACTCCTTTCAAAAGAAGATATAAAAGTCTTCACCAAATACATAAGATTTAGTTATGATTTCAAAATAATTACTTCATTGCTTAAAGCGTAGTGCCCACTGCACCATGAAAATAATACTGTACACATTAGTGTGAAAGAATTATTTTTGTCATTATTAAATTAGAATTAGAAAAATAAGTATTTTCCACAATGGCATTGACAGCATTTCCACAGTTAAGTACGTGGAATTCCTTCTAATGTTACTGATTTCACTGCAAAATAATGGCTAAGGTTTCCAGCTACTTATATTTAAAACCCTAATTTTATCTATAGGAGGTTGTTAATGCTGCCTGGTTTTATTGGACTCGGCATGAGGACCTTTGCAAAATCCTCAACAGTGGAAACTATATATTTGCTTTCTTAATTAATATGCCAGGGTTAATGCATTGTTCACTCTTTCTGTTTCAATCCTTTCTGACTATCATTTCTGCCCTTTTGCAAAGTGATATGCTGAACATTTCACCAAAGATCTTAGCTCTATCTCATCCTTGCCTCAGAACAGCTCAGTGACATTCATTCAGTAGTATCTTGTCTACAAATTTGTCATTTTATTTTAGTGGCGAGTCTCCCAGGTAGAGATGGATCATAATCAAATGGGGCCCTACGCAGGGTAAGTGACCAATCACCCTTCCCCATGCAGGCATTTTGGCATCCCATTACTTGGCTGTCTCATCCAAATTACAATAAACACTGTTCAAACCTGTCAGTGTGCATGCTATTTTTTCTTTACTTTTACAATGATTATGGAAATTTGGATTTAACTTAAATCTTTTACTTCAAATGTTATAGCACAAAACATTGATGGCCATTTGCTAAACAAAGCAATGCACTCTCACATTGAAAACAGACTTGACATGAGCAACAGTAAACTGCAATACCCTTGAAACTCATTCATTGAAAATGCATCTTGCCTGGGGCTGTTTTCAATCCATGGGCCCCCTGCACACATTTTTAGGATCATGCATAAATAAATGCAATTTCTCTTTGATTTACCTTCCTGACTGTGTTAAATTGAATTGAGTACCAGTAAGAGTGAAAGGGAAGGTCTACAAGAGGGTAGTGAGACCAGCTATGTTATATGGGTTGGAGACAGTGGCATTGACAAAAAGGAAGGAGTTTGAGCTGGATGTGGTAGAGTTAAAGATGTTAAGATTTGCACTGGGTGTGACGAGGGTGGACAAGATTAGGAATAAGTATATTAGAGGGTCAGCCCAGGTTGAAAGGTTTGGAGACAAAGCCGGAGAGGCAAGATTACGTAGGTTTGGACATGTGCTGAGGAGGGATGTTGAGTATATTGGGAAAAAGATATTAAGGATGAAGCTACCAGGTAACAGGAAAAGAGGAAGGCCTAAGATAAGGTTTATGGATGTGGTGAGAGAGAACATGCAGGTGGTTGGTGTGACAGAGCAAGATGCAGAGGACAGGAAGAAATGGAAACAGATGATTCACTGTGGTGACCCCTAACGGGAACAGCCAAAAGAAGATGATGATGATGACTGTGTTAAATTTAATTCCTTGTTTAATTCAGAAACATTCATCAGGGCACATTTAAAACTGTAGTTTTGAGCATTTTTTCCCAGTAAGCAGTAAATTAAATTGCATGAATCAATAATAATAAAACTACTCATTTTTAGAATATTTCAACCATAAAAGGTCATTCAAACTGCTATAATTATAATCCACCAATATCAGACAATTTGTACAATCTCTGCAGAAGTACAAGTGATCTGAATAATTCCACATTAAAGAGAACTATTATGAATGCAGTGGTTGATGCTGGCAAACAACTTTGCATTCTATTGTGTCATTTACAAATGCAGTGCCTGATGTCCATGATAAATTGCTTATGTTACATCATCATCATCCCATTTTCTACACATGGATGGGGAATCCTGTGAATTATCACCATTCGTCACTATTCAACGTCACTCTATTGCCTTCTTCAACACTCATGCCTGACTGTTGCAGGTCTTCTTTCACACAATCCATCCATCACTTTGCTGGACACGTTTGTTTCCTCTTGCCTTCCTCCTATCTAAACCACATCTTCTTCACCATGTTGTCTTGTGCTTTTCTGTACATGCCTGAACCACAGTAAGCTGTTCTTTTTGACCTTTTGGAGATACTTTGACTTCTGCTCTCATGTCATTTCTTTGTCTGTCCCACAGTAAGCATCCTGTCACCCATCTCAGGGACTTCATCTTCAACACCTCTAGCTTTTTTAACTGCTCTGCTTTTACTGCCCAGGTTTCTGTACCATAGACTAGCACTGGCCACACCGTTTTGTACACCTTACTTTTCAGCTTCTTGGGCATTCATTTGTCATACGTTGGTACTAGGCTATCGGCCCTAGGGCCTATACAAGCCTAGCCATAACAATTCCCTGTATATTTCTTTGTACAATATTTACTTCCCTGGACCCCTGTCTAGCAGGCTGACTGACGTGATCCCCGGGGTGAATTTTCTATCTCAGATCCAATCGTCAAGGTTCCTTTTGAAGAGGGCCAAGGAGGCACTCTGCTTGACATGTATGGGCAGCCTATTCCAGAGTATGGGGAGTCTCTGGGTCAGCTACATATCCCTCCGGCATGTTTTGTTCATTGTGATGATCCCTGGAGCATGTGGCTCTGAGGGATTGGGATTTCTTTAAGTGGAGCATGTCCAACAGCTCAGGGTTTGACATGGCCTTGTATGCTAAGCAGAGATCGTCTCTGAGTAGATCATATGCCACAGAGTATAGCTGGAGATTTTTAGACAGTCAGTACAGGCATCTGCTTTAGGCCTGTGATTCTTTTAGTGAGGTATTTCTGCGGCCTTTCCAGCTGTTGGAGATGTATTGTGAGGTACATACCAAATGGGGCATTGTACTCTATAATGGGTCTAATGAGGGATGAGTACAGTGGGACAATGACCTCCTTTTTTCTGGATAAAAAGCCCTTAGTGATGAGGTGTGCCATTTGGCTACAGTCCCTCTAATCCTTGCTTTGACCTCCTCATTTAGACTTCCCTTCTCCTTAACCACCCCTCCCTATTCTCAGCTTCTTCTAATTTACCCCATTTGCTGCTGTTACAACAGTCTTATCTGTACTCAGTTTCATCCCATGTGCCTTCAGTTTTGTATTGCATTAACCTAAGTTTGCTGAAGTTCTTGCTCAGAGTCTGCCTGTAATGTCACACTGTCTGCATACAGCAACTTTGTTGATCTGTCCCCTCTGACCTGTTTGCTAATGTAGTCTATCACCAGTATGAACAGCAGTGGACTCAGAGCTGAACCATGATGTACACCCAATCCAACTGGGAACCCCTCTATGAGAACAAGCACTATTCGTACCTGAGTCATTGGGTCCTTGTTCACAGCTTACACTAATTCACAGACCAGTTGTCATAATGGTTAAGATCTTTGCCTCCCATGCACAAGATGCAAGGTTTGAGCTTGACCCCCAGCCAATGCATATTTAGAGTTTGCATTTTTTCATTGTGTCTATGTGGGGTTCCTTTCAATCTCTGAAAAAAAAATAAAAAACATGCTGAGTGTTTTCATCTCAAACTCACCCAAAAATGGAGCTGTGGGCACAGACTCTACAAGGTGCCCTATAGGGGGGAATAGTTGTATAATCCAACTGCTTTAGACATTTCTGTGGTGTGCAGTATCCTCATGATAGGAGAACATGGATCACAGACTGCTTGCTGTAGCAGGTTTTGCCACTCAACAGTGTAAAAATATGGCTCTAGGTGATTCAGTTGCGTTGGTTATGTAACATTAAAAAAGTGGTGTGCTGCTGATTTAGCCATAACATTTCCTGAAATATACCATTGATGCAAAAGAGTATGGCTAGCAAATGAGGTTCATAGTTACTAGGTATACAGCCCTGGAGACCTTAAAGAGACTAGCCCAAATTTTAAATTACTTCAAAGTACTCTCAATTTCATATAGTTGGCACATGAAGATGAAAGGATTCAATCCCTGCACCTTTTTCATAGGCAGCAATTCACTAACAAATTGGAGATTTAGTACTCTGTACTAACTGCCACAGTAACAGTTTTTAACTAAAACTTACTCAAATCATCACCACATCATGTTGCGCTGAGAGGTCTGAGTCTTTTTAAGATGTAATTACATGTTCACCCTGATGCTGATGTTTCTAATGACAGACAGAATATTGCCCTCATGATGAATTTTCTGTGGGCTGTTTTTACGGTGACAGAAGACAGAATTTTAATGTTTTAAAGTGAAGACAGATTTCTTTTTTTTTCATGTTTTAATGTGAAGTTGGGCTATCCAGACAGTACCGGACCCTAGGCAGCTACCTAGGTTGCCTAGTGGCATATCCGATTCTGCTCCCAGAATCTAAGCCTCATCTTTATTTTATCTAACACATCCCTCAGCACCATAGCCTTGATTTTGCAGGAGATTTCATTTTTAGCACAACTTCTGAAATTTTAAATTTGCCCTTAGATTGGACCTCATTAGCTCTGATATTATCAGTTTTATCTGTCATATTTATTGTATTAACTGTGAATAGCCAATTTTACCCTTTTTCTACATCCCTAGTATATTCTTTATGTGTGCATTTAATGTAAGTCCATACTATGTTACATATGTGTTATACAAGATGTATAAAAGTATTGTTTCTAAAAAGAATTGTGACCAACTCAAGTTCTAGAAGCTCTTTTTCATCTATTCTTGTGAATAAAATGTGAACCTAAACACGAACATGGTCTCTTCTGTAGCTACAGATTAAAAACTGCTTAATTAATGTACTTAATAGTCAAGACAGTTTATTAATCACTGTACCTGATGTCCTGAGTGCAGTATTGTAAAATATAAAATAATCCACATGATAGCAGTACTTCTTAAGTAGAAATAATGCACATTGCTACCCCCCTCAAATCACTGGCATATCGGGTCTATATTAGAACACCGAACATTCAAAATGTTGAGTGTTCTAATATCAAACCCTAGTAATCGGAAAAAAAAAAAACATTGAAAATTCGGGACAGTGAATTTTTTCCTAGGGAAAAACTTTGCTGTTCCAAAACACATACACACAACACAAGCACACCAAACAAACAGCAATCCACAAACTTACACCTAAACTCTTACACCTAACCCTACACTAAACTATACATACACTACTAACTATCCACTTACCTTAACGTAAACCCTAACCCTAAGGTCCATCACTATCGCACAGTCACCTCACCCGCACCCTAACCCTAATTCACCTAACCCGCCCTAACCCACACGTCCACACAATTGCACACTTACCTGACCCGCGCCCTAACCCAAATTCACCTAACCCGCCCTAACCTACATGTCCACACACTCGCACACTTACCTGAACCCGACCCATAACTTTCCACCAGAGTGCTGAAAATACCAAAGCAACAGAAACGGACAACCAAATTATTTCCCTAGGAAAGAATTTGGTTTCCTGTTTCTTCGATATTAGGACACTCGACATTTCAAATGTTCGGTGTTCTAATATAGACCCAGCATGTCTGTAAATATGTTATCATAATCTGTTATTGTTGCTGTTGTCAGAATTGATATATTGCTATATGCAAGTCAAAGACAGCACAGTATATAATTCCAACACAATAACATTCAAAGAGGTATCATTAGTGTCTCTCACTATACATTTTTGAGCTAAGAACAGAAATACTACAACAGCTGCATTTGTTGCTTCTTTAATACCTGCCTGCAATCAAGTATGTCTTTACATAAACTGAAGGCTATACTTATGCACTAACTGCCTCATGCTCTACTGTTCATGTTACAATGCTCAAAGCAATCCATCTTAACTGACTCCATTTAGTTACTCAAGGTACATTCAAAGCCATTCAGCCTTTCTAACCCTCCCAACATGGAGGGGCCCTGTTAGAAAACTAATGAATATGATGAAAGTGTCATTCCTTTCTATGGGCACATAATATGTATATGTCTCATGAAATGGATTTATATAGGTTCCATATAACTAAATAAATGTTTTGACAAAGTCTGCGAAGAAAAAAACCCTTACCATTTTAACAGCAGCCTGATCTTTCCAAGTGTATGTTTTTTTTTTTTTTTTTTTTTTGTTCTACATAGCTAAAAGATGGACTGACTGTGTTTAGAAGATTGTTTTTGTATAAGTAAACACTGGTAATGGACTTGCAAAGACTAATAAGCCAAAGTTAGCACATTAATGAAATACTCATACTGAAAGGGGTAAACCTTGAATTGAAAAAGAGAACATGTGGTAAGAGAAAAGTAAGAACTGCTTAGTAAATGAAAGAACAAGTATAATGTAAGAAGATACTTTAAAACTGTGAAACTACTTAATGAAAATGAACTTAGTATAAATGTTTAGTGTAATATATAAAACAAGTAGAATTAAATTATCAGTAGGTTGTGTCTTACTTGGAGTATGATCTTTACATTCCTGCCAGTAATGTAAGCAGATAATAACATCTTTATGCTTCTATTAAGTAACAATTTAATGCTTTATAATGTTGAATATGCATCTGATTCTATCTTATCTACAAGTATCAATGAGTCATGACTGATCTTTTCCAGGCCCAATGACAACTGTACATCTCTATGTCTTTACACGAGCTACTATGTATAAATGTCACTTTTTACGCAGAAGTTCACACGTGAACAGCCAGAAGCAGAGCCCAACCCACGTAGTCATTCAACTAAATGTAAAATGCACAAAATACTAGAAGATAACCATATCGGGCCTGGCATATCACAATGCCTAAAAACAGTGCACTGCCATAAGCTAAAGGTAGTTGAAAAATATGAGTGAAAGAATGTGTACAAATTTTTAATCAAAGTAGTCTACAATGCACTTACATCACAACACGTTCCTTCCTTTCACCATTTAGACTGTCTTCTGTGAGCTCAAAGCAGTCAGTACACTTTTCACTGGAAAATAATGGCAGTTAAAATGTATGCAGGTAGTTAGAGATATTGTTTGCAAGTCAACCACTCAATATTTTTTATGCTGGTGTCTTAAAAAGAAGCATTTTATGTGAGTAAATTTAAAAGTATTGCTTTTCTGTTTTCTTCTACTTCTTTTACAGTACACTGGAAAAATTCTGCCACTTAAGACACAGTGTTTCCATGTATTAGAGGAATAAATTCTTCACCTCATGTATCATTCTGCATGCTCAGGGGCAGTTGTGACGGTAGATTTGGAGAGTTAAGGCATGCCTCTTTCCAGATTCTGGCTGATGCCCAGATAGCTGGCAAACTTAGTACCATGTCTGCATGCCTACACTTTCAGAAGTCACTTGTCACCACCTTTTAATGTACACATAAAAAAGTCTGTCGTCATAAACCAATCACAAACCCAAAAATGTCTTTCCATCCATTCTTAAACTCTGTCATGGTTTATGACTCAACAATGTCATCAGGAAGGGTACTTGACATACCAATAACCTTATCTGTGAAACAATATTACATCATATCACTTATGGGATATGTCCTCCCCTTAACATTGCATTGTACTCACTTGCTTTGTATATGTCTTCCTTCAAACATTCACCACCATGGACACCTTCTGTAGTAGATTGCATGTCACTTCAAATGTCCTTTTATGCAAAGATTTCAATCTGTCATAATTTTTCTACAGCTAAGATCTCTGCACATATGTGTGCATTATTATATATGTGATCTATTTAATTCATTTGTTTCCAGGAAGAATACATCTCTTCCTCTCTACCTGTGATGTCTCTCCGTGTGCATTCTAGAAGTCCAGTTTATTTTATTGCCTTCTGTCACTGACCACTCATTATGTAGCTATTACTACAAGGGAAGGGGTATAAGTGTGTCCCAGATTCATTGGTATCTTTTATATATAAAATGGGCAATATCACGGAATGTCCAAACATTTATATTTGCAGTTTTTATAAAGATAATTTTATTTATTTATTTTACATTTGTTTACTGGAATAGTCCGACTTGATATATGTCCATTTTCAGCTGAGGCCCAGGGAGAAAAGCTCCAATAGACAATATTACAAAGATTACACAACAAGTTAGATACATAGAAAATATAAGACAAGGAGTTATGTACAATGGTTTAGTAATGTTTCCATTGGGGACTCACAATTCTCATGGTCTGACACATTAAAAGCAAAACATCATCAGATTGGAACAGAACATAGTTAAGTATTAAATGTTAAGATATTATTCAGATATGATTTAATTTTATAACTTAATCAGGGTTGGTGCATGGACATGGCCAGTTCACTTTGAAATACTGTTTGAGGCTTTTTTTGAAGAGACTTATGGAGGACTGAAGGGTTATATAGTTTGGCAGTGAATTCCAGGTTTTGCCAACAAAGTTGGCAAACAGGGATTCACCAGCTGAGTTATTAACTTTGTAGGTTTGGACCAGTAGTTTGTTGGCTAATTGTAGGGACCTCAAGTTGTTGTATGGCTTTATAATATTTATAAGTGAGGAGGGAACCTCAGGGTGGTATAGAAATTTGTGTGCTATTAAGAGTTGATTTAAATGAATTAAGCTGGGCAGTTCTAGCCATTCTAGTTGTTTCAGGTTCTGGCAGTGATGGGTTCTATAGTCAGTGGCGAATCTGGCAATATGGTTGTAGCTATGGGAGAGCTTACTCAGTTCAGATTTGTTAAGATAACATGGACACCATGCTGGCAGCACACTGGATCATTGTTCTGGAGCTTTATTCTCTGATGCAGTATTTCAATGAGGAGTCTCAACATCCTTCCTGTATCTACATAGGTTTTTCCTGTGTTTTCTAGTTTCATCTCCCATCCCAAAGATGTACTGCAAGTAAATAAGTGTTCCTGTGAGTTGACTGTAGATGCATGTTTCATGTGTGAACTTGTGTGTGTGCTTGCGTGTGTCTGTGTGTATTCGCACATGTGTGCATGCTGTGATGGGTAAGTGTCTCATTCAGAATAAGCTTCTGCATCTTGCACCAACTGAGTGACAGAATAGGCTCCGATTCCTCTGTGATCCTATATTCGATTAAGCAGATAATTATAGAATGAATAAATAAATGACTGAATGAATGCACATGGACAGCATTGTTATATAAGCGTGCAATGACAAGTTTCAAACAAAGTCTAGATACAAACAGTAGATAGAAATGCAATGTGGGCTTTGACCTTAAAGTGTAAAGGAAAATTCAGAATGCCTTGTATTTCAACTATATCTAGGACACAGCCATGAAACACATATTGATATAGATATATGTCATGGAATGTGCGTACTGGTGAAGAACACACCTAGTATGGTGGCATGTTCTGAATTTAGAATACAGTTTATGATTGAATAAATAAAAATGATCAGCTTGTGTTAAAATTTTGGAGACATTGTTGGCGAATAAATAAAAATGGCCCAGCCGCATGGAGAGATGATAAATCAGCAAGCAACGAAGACGAGTATTGATGGAACTGAATACCTCATCAAGTCTTAGGGAGTACCTTTGAGGTGGACCCTGTTTTTACAAAATCTTGCCAAGACAACACTGATACATAGACCATGTTTTATATAGTACATATCATGGACAGAAGTATGTTAAAAAATAAAAAAAGACAGCTGGGTACACAAATCCCAGGATAAAATATGCCCAATCCTGATAGGCACAGTGCTGCCAGGACTGGAAAAGATGAGAGAGTAGAATCTTCAAGACATGGGAAAAATTCTTACAATGGGGTTAGCCCAGGCTCAGGGGACAGATGACTCCCCCCCCCCCCCCCCATTGTAGAAGGAAGTAGCAGTCCACAAAAGACACAAAAACTGACATTCCAGGAAATAACCATAAAGATAACAGAGTGGACTACTGAGTATAAGAAAGACATTATGTATTGTTACTATTATGCAAGAAGTCCAGAATTTCCAGACAGAAGATATACAAAAAGATTAACAGAGAAATTAGAGAAAAGAAAAATAGTTGCACAAGCAAAAAATGTAAAAATCTTCAAATGCAAATTTGTGTTCATTAATATAACAGATTCCTGAAAAACATTATACAGACCAAAAAACCTTGGAACGTTTGGAAAAAGAAGCGACAGGAGAAGTGTGAAAATATAAAGAACAAAATCAAAAGATTTTTAAAAGGTATAAAAAAGAAACATTGACATGGGAAAGAAATAGACATCTGATATGGTGCTATATTTATGCAAAGCAGAAAGCCAAATAATCAATACAAAAAAGCATCTTCAAAGATATTCAAAGAGAAATGCAGGCAAAGGCACCCAGATATGGAAAATTTCACAATACAAAAAATAAGATCACAAAGGGGGAACATAGAACAGACGATTAGTAAAGTAAAAGTAAAAAAAAAAATAGAAGCTGAGGTTATGGAAAATCTGCATAGTGAAGGATTTAGTGTAGAAAGTCTAATACAGATTATGTCACAGCATAAAGGAACAACAAGACCCCCAATTAAAGAGAAACAGTAGGAGCAACAGACATCTGAAGAAGAAATATGGACATGGGAAAGAAAAAGGCATTTAATATGGTGCAATATTTATGCAATGGAGAAAGCAAAACTAATCAATACAAAAAAAAAAAGAAACATCAAAGATATTTGAAGAGAAACACAGACAAAAGCATCCGGGTACGGAAAATTTTACAATACAAAAAATAAAATATGAGGGAAAGTAGAAAAGAGGATTAGCAATGGTGAACTTAGTAAAGTCAAATTTAAAGAAATAGAAACTGAAGTTATGGATTACCTGCAAACTGAATGATTTAGTGTAGAAAATCTAACTTTCATAAAATCACAGCATGATTGAATATATGAGTCCCCAAATTAAGAAGAAACCATTGGAGCAGGAAGGAGCTTATCAGTTATAATATGAAGATATGTTGGAGTCTTCAGTAGGAAACCAGTACAAAAGTTCAGCTGGAGTTGCACCACAAGGGAAGGAACAGGAAAATGTGGCAATTCTGACGTAGTCAATATTGTGGAGTAATAGACCAGAGTTCCCATATGAAAGAGCAATGGATGACACAGGATAACCTGAAGAGAATGTGTAACAGAAAGATGTTCTGAAACCTTCTGTACCATGCCTGCAGGAAACTGAGAACAAAGAATGTGCCTTCAGTTTACAAGAAATTGATCTAAAGGAAGAGTTGCTTGATTTAAAAGAGATGAATAGACATACCAAGATCAAAGAAAGAAATGAATTACAGAAAGTCAATAAGACCCAAAATGTTAGACGTTTGATAAAACAAATGAACACAGTAATCAAGACTGTTAATAGAAATTAATGCAATATAACAGAAGTAAATAGGATATATTATTGTTCAGTGAACTAACAGATAAAGTCTTACCACAGCAAACAGGGCAGTAAGGGAAAGGATGGGGAGAAATCAAATGGCATCATGGAAGTATCAAATAGAGAAAACTACAAAGCAATTAAGACAAGAACTATCACTGTTAGAAAAGTACAGAAAAGCCAACAGATCAACAAAAATACTCAGAAAGACAGACATCATAAAAGCAATGCCCAGTATTAGAAAAGACCAAGATGTATTGTGTACTATTGTAAAAAATAAACTAAAGATATCAGCCCAGGCAGAAAATCCTACAATATATGCAGACTAATATAGAGAAAAAGTACAAAATAAACAATTTCTTGATGACCCAAAAAGTTTTATAGAGAATTGGGAAAGGAATAGAAATGCCACCAAAAAAGAAGAAATGGACACAGGGCCAGATTCAATAAAGCCTACACTAAGTGTACACGATATGTATTCAGTAAAATTCTTATCACATTTATTGTGCTTCCTAGTCTCTCAGAAAGATTACACAAGTGTACATGTATACACTTTGTGGTTACCTTTATGAATCCCTGTCAATATTTAAAGCTGCAAGAATATCAGTAGGAAAACTAAAATTAGGAGGAAGAAGGTGTGAGTTATGTCTGTGTTGTCTGTTCACTCAGAACAGTGTACACTTATTCCTTATTGAATCTGGCCCACATTATGTTGAAATAGCTATGAAGATCCTGTGGAACATAACAAAGACACTGAACAGATAGAAGAATTAAAAGAAAGAATAAGAAGTTCATACACTAAGTGAAGACCAAAAAAAAAAAGGTCTTTAATGAAGAACATCAGGCAGAGCCTCTTCTGTTCAACTGCTTTGCGATTTTTGGGTTGGATCTTATACCAGCATACAGGCAATAAAAAAAATAAAGCAGAAGCTGTTTCTCTGGGAGTTTAACCGGCAGTCTGGGACTCGGGATCGGGCTGCTGATCCCGGGACAGTTCCGCTCAAATAGGGAAGTCTGGCAACCCTGTATGTACATAATATGAAATGGGATGAACTAACAACCAGAGAAATTGGAACAAAATTAAGAAAAGTTCCTAACTTGAAAAACCCAGGCCAAGATGCAGTACCTAACTTCTGGCTAAAAGTATTAACATCTTTACATGAAAATGTTATCCTTACTAAGAACAATCTATATGCACACCCCCAAACAGATGCTAACCTGGTTAACAAAAGGAAAAATTATACTCCTCCTTAAGAGTGAACCTGCAAGATACCCAAAAAACTACAGACCAATAACTTGCCTTCTGACAGTTTATATACTGTACACTGGAACTGATGCCAACAGTTTACAGTCATTTTGAAGAAAACTTAATGATGGCAAAACAACAAAAGGGTAACAAAATAAATTCATATGGAACAAAGGATCATTTGTTGTTAAATAAAGTCATAATGGAGAATATTCAACAAATACATATTTCAATAAAGTAATACAGACCCAGCCATGAAAAAGTGGCAAACCAATTTGAGGCTAAGCCATGACAAAGGAAAAATTATTATCCTAAGGATAAAAACTCAAAGGGGGATATCCCAGTGTGACTTGTTGTCATTGCTGTTCTTTTGTCTTGCACCTAACCCATTAAGCAGTCTACTTAACAGATTAGGTCATGGTTAAAATTTGGCTCCCAGAAAACAATGACATATAAAGACTTCATATCTTTTTTTGTGGATGATTTAAAACTGTATAATTCATCAGATGAGGAACTGAAAGCACAACTGCAAATGGTCATCAAAACTTTCTCAGATGACATAAGGATGTCATTTGGCCTTGATAAATGTGCAAAAGCAACCTTTAAAGCAGGAAAGCTGCAGCTCCAAGAAAATATCAGTCTGGGAAAGGAATGTGATATAAAGGAACTTGAGCAGGAGGAAGTGTATAAATATTTGGAAATTGATGAAGGGTCGACAAGAAAACATGAACAAATGCAAGTAATAGTAAGGAATATTTTAGAAGACTAAAATTAATACTGAAAAGAGTCCTGACATCAAGTGACAAAGTCTAAGCTATAAACCAATTTGTGCTTCCTGTTCTAACTTACAGTTTTGGGGTGACTGACTGGCCCCAAATGGTATTGGATCAGTTTATTTATTTATTGATAATTGTTTACCAAGATACTTACAGCCCACTTTCAGTGGAGGCCTGCTGAGAAAAGCTCCATAATAAACATGATAATAGACAAGTTTTTTAATAATTGGTACAAGCTCCACAAACACATGACTGACTGGCCCCAAAAGGTATTGGATCGGTTTATTTATTTATTAATTGGATTTGTTTACTAGGATATTCTACTGGGCCAGTAACAGCCCACTTTCAGTGGAGGCCTGCAGAGAAAAGCTTCATAACAAACATGACAACATAGACAAGTTTTTACCAATTAGTACAAGCTCCACAAACACATGAATATAAACATACTTAACATTGCTATAAAAAACTGACAATGGTTAAGGTAAATATAAGGGAGTATGTCAAGAGTTGCAATTAGTACAGACTTAAGTTACAGAGTGAGACAAGAAATATGTAAAAAGTCTATCATTGTATAACATTTCTGCCAAGAGAAAATTAGCATTAATTTGGGATAGAAATAAAAAAAAATACTATGGTAGATGAGTAAAAGGTAAGAGTATATTCATGATGTAGAAATAGTCAGGATTTAAAGGGTGTAGGTTTGGTGCAAGTGCATTTCCAGGAGGAAGATAGTTTGGTCAGGAAAGCAAGAAAATTGCTGATGCATATCATATGATTTATAAAAATCAGTGTGTATACTAAGATTACATATTCCCGATTCTGAAATAGGTATGGGCCTCCTCGACACTGATTACATGTACAGATCTGCAATCATATGACTGCATACATATCTGCTGGCCTCACAAGATCCAACCATAGTGAAAGTTTAAAAACATGAGGAGAACTAATATGACTTCCCTGCTTAGTTTAGCAGGAGCACATTGATGTCAAGCAGGAATGTAAATCAAACCAAATATAGACAAAAATTAGGCAGCAACTGAATGTGCCAAAGAACAAAAGAAAGAATATAAGGTGAAGATCAGATGAGAAGGCAAAAAATGTGGAAAATGCATAAATATAGTTGCAAGTACAGAAAACTCCTGGTACAACCTCTTGTCAATCAAAATCTAATGCAGGTATGATTAAGGAGAGGTGAATTTAAACCAAAAGATGAAAGGTTAATATTGGCAACCCAGGGTAGTGGACTACATACACATTGGTTTACAAAGTCCACTGAACATGTCAGAGAAACAGGCAAATGCAGGTTTTGTAAAATAGAACTGGAAAAATTCAACATCTTTTTCTCAGTAAGATACACTGCTGACAGAAGGCCTGTATACTCAATGGCATAACAATGTGGCAAGACTGTTACACCAGCAATTGTGCAAACATTATAACAGTGAAGAGGCTGATAAGCATTGGAAATAGCCTCAAAGCATTACAGGAAATTATGAAGTTTATATCACATGGGATCACTAATTACTAACAGTTCAAAAAACAGATGCGAAAAACCAAACACAGTAGTTCATGAAAAGAAGGCAAAAGCAACATTGATCACTGAAATTGCAACACCCAGTAATTACAGTGTCTTATGTACAGAGGGACACAAAGTCATAAAATGCCAGGATTTGCAGTCAGAAATGAAGGCAATGTAGAAGAAGGATACCCACACAGTTCCAATAGTAGTAGGAGCAATGGGTCTCATAAAAAAGAATTTACAGTCGCATTTAGATGTGTTATCGATAACTGTATTTTCTCATAAACTGCAGGAGGACTCAGTTTTAGGCACATTGTGGGTGCTGTGAAGAGCACTTTTGGCTAATATAAAGATTAAAACATACTACTGTCATGAACTTTTATCATACTTTGACTTAGGAATTGCTTCTATTCCCGTCATGACATCAGAAACCCAAAAGACTTGGAGAAATTAGACTACAATTACTGGTACAGGTATACTGCAGGAATAGTGCATGACAGAATAATCATATATCATCTTGTTATACCAAAAACAGTGTTGTGTAAAAAGTGATGGATATGTCAGTGACAGAAAAGTACTTACTCAGCTGACTTCCAGAAGTGTCCAGGATGAGAGAGTCGGCGATTCCGCTTTGGCAATTTTTCCAACATGTCCATTAGTTTGGTGAAACTAGGTCTTTCTTCTTGGTCAAAAGCCCAGCAGAAAAGCAAAATATCCTTTAAAAGCAATAGAAAAAAATATTATTAGTATAGTAGCTTATGTGTAACCAGCAACAGAAGGTCAAATTCTCCAAAATATATCCTAATGTCAAATTAATTCTTCATCATCAAAAGGCTTTGGATATTAAGCAGTCAGACTTTAGGGAAGCTTTGAGAAAGTAGTTTCCAAGAAAACATTACAACAGAAAGGAAACCACAAAAAGTGATACTGCATCAAGCAATGAATTAACATTTTTAACTTTTGTGGGATACGACAAGAAACCTGGTAGTTTTCCATAATGAATTAAGGAAAACATAACTAACTAATTCCCTTGTTCACACTGAACAAAAGCTATGTCCCTGACCCCCTGACCTACAGCAAAACATCATAGTGGTATCAGTTCACAAGGTGGGAGGCACATCAGGCCCAAACAATTTTAAACCCATAAGCCAAACAGTATTCTCTGTAAAACCACTGAGGTGGTCAGCCAGATAATGGCAATCTGGGATTGACAAGCAACCAGAATGCTGAAGGAGTTGCTCGGGGGGGGGGGGGGTCTTGGTCAGCCGGCTTGGCTCCTGGGGCAGAATCACCTGTTTGCCCCAGTGGACAGGGATCCTACCATGTTTTGTACTACAGTCACTTCTTTTTGGACTATTCTTCTCAGATATGAAAGTGGGCAATGGGTTATAGATAAACTAACATGCTGATAACTACAAATTTAACAACAAAGCTACTTCAGTAAATGACATTTCTCTCTACTTTTCTGAAGGTGTACACCTAGTACAGTAATAATAATAACATCTTTAATGTCAGTGAATCTATCATCATAAGACTAAGCTAAACAGCTTCACCTTTAATGTCAGTAAATGCAGCATCATAAGATAGCTAAATTGATATCAATTATAATTACATAAAAAATGATCATATCATAAAAATGAGGCAACATCATTAAAAATCTATGGATAATGTTTGTCATTACTTGGTGTCTTCAGTCCTTGGTTATAGGCCAGAAAAACATCATTTTTATAAGGAACAGACAAAAAGCATGTAAAAAATCTGGAAATTCTAGAAACAAAAAGTCACAGGGTTGTAGGGTGATGATTATGTCTGCAATGCAAAAGTACTTGACATGAGGTTATGCATTGGAACTTTTTTTTCTCAAATGGATACTTCATCCCATTACCCTCATATGACACCCCCAAATCAATAGGCACATGGCTGGTGGTCCTGGTAGCCAAATAAAGTTTGGTAGGGGCTGTGACATCCACTGCTTGTAAGCACTTCCAGACTTGTATCCAGATGCAATGAAAGTAGATACAAAAAACTAGATTGAGTAAACATCTGTTGGTAATGAGTCTCTCACAAATCCCTACTATCTAGCCATTAAGGTTTCTCATGTGGGATACTCTGCTAGAGTATCTTAACAGTTACATACTCTATTAAACAATACATTCCTACTTATCCATGTATATACATTCAGAACATGCTGTGGAAAAGTGTGTATTACCTAGCTTTACACAAGTAATTTATGATGTGTTGTGATTGTTAATGTTTATCTGATCAATGTTAACTTAATGATCAGATTTACTCTGGGTATTTTAATTATGAGACTGTGAAACCTCAGGAAAGGAAGATGCCCTTTCCCCAGGGGCGCGCTATCTTGGAGGTGATATATTTTAGTAAGAAGGATGGGAATGAAACCCCCAAAATAATGGCTCAAAGGAATGTGCCTCATATAGAAAATAAATGTTTTAGGTTTTGTTAGTTTATTTTCATGTATCAAGTTATTGACTAGATGACTGCTAACAATAGTGCCATGAACTATGTGAATGAGACCCCAAACATCAAGTATTTTTGCTCCCATCATATAAGTAAAGTTTTGTGGATGATCTAAGTAGCAATGGCTTATCTTCTGAAAAATAGTCTATTTTAACAAGCATCTCCTGAGACTATGACTCCCAATTTTAATACATTGCATCATTCATTTTAATGGTAATTTATTAATGTTTTACTACTAGCATATAAAATGGGGATGCCAAACACTACTGCTTAAAATGATAAATTTTGAAGTAAACTACAAAAGAAATCATAACATAGCATAATAGTAACTGGAAATTATTCAGACTCTTAATTATATAATGTAAACCCCGAAAATGTTCATATACGTATTTTATCAAAAATATCTGCTGTGTCAGGTATTCAGAAAATCTCACTACTAATGTTATCAAGTGTTTTAGGTTAAGCTTTCAAAATGATCCATTACAGTGCCAAATGCCCACAGCATTTAACATAGGGATAGAATTAATAACGCAGTAAAAGCAATAATATTTACCATAAAGCCATACTAAATTTGCAATATTTTTATTGTCTGAACATTACTGTGCATGGAATCATGTGTATGAGCAGAACGCTATAGTTGTATTCTGTTTACATAAAGTAAAAAAACTCCTTAAACCATTTCCTGGTCTGGTGTATCTTTAATTGTATGTTGTATGCATGGAATCTATACTGGATACAACATATGGAATATATAGGAGACAGAATCATGCCATAGGCAGTTATTTGGAACTATGTAGAAAAGAAAAAGGAAAGGTAAGACAAAAATAGCACAATGGTCAAGTGAACAATTAATACGGGAGCTACCTACAAGATGGCTGCAACAGAGGCATAGCCAGGGTGGGGCAAAGAGGGCTACTGCTCTGGGCACAAAATTTTAGGGGCCAGAATAGTCAGATGTCAATCTGTCTTCAGTGCATTACCATGAATGCCAGCACTGCATTTGTAGGTAGAAATGAAGAATTAACACTCCGTGTATGACAACTGCTTGCTACAAATGTAGCAAGTAGGTTGTTACAGTTTAAAAGAGGATTTTTTTTTTTTTGCTCCTCAACTTAAGTATCTGCATTGGCCGCCAGAATAACTAGCTACAATAACCTGAATGATGAAGTAAAAGCTATTTAGGTCTAAAAATTGCATATTCAAATATGGATTACGCAAATAGCACAAGGTAAATTTTGAAGGTAAACAGATTTACATGCAAAGCAGAGAAAATACACTTACTTAACTCATTAAACATTAGAGACATCTCCAGGCATTTCTATAGATGATTATCCTACTGAAGCCTCTAGGCATCTAATATTGCCTATTCATATTTATGTTAATATTTCCAAAACCATGTTACATACAAGCTATAGAAATATTTAATCTTAGCATGCATAATGGGCAGCACAAATGTATTGATACTGGACATCTGCTTTCTGCAGCTACAGAAATATTACAAATTTTTCTTATTCTATTTATTTGAATTGTCATAATTTTCATATTTCTTTATTTCAAACACCAACTAACAGCAAGAACTGTTACCCTATGTGAAAGCTCATAGATGGATAAACAAAGCATTGGTATCTGGATGTAAATAGTTTGAGTGGTTACTAAGGTATTGCAAATTGTTTACAAAATATTATAAAATTAACATTCACTGTATTTATTGTAATGTATAAAATCAAGATTAAGACCTAAAATTATATGAATGCTACCACTGTAAAGACTTGCTTGGGCTAACAGTTTGCCATTTGCAACCCTTTAGTAGTAGTTACCATTCTGGAGATATGGACATCTGTTTGAACTGTGAGACTACATGATTTTGTAATGTTACTGTAGAAAACTAGTCATCAATCACTAGAAGAAGAGAATTTTATTTAGAAACTACTAACACTGATGACAGTAAAACATTTTCCATTTGCTTTTGATGATGGACAATAAGATATACAGAGTACTGTGCAGTTTATTATCTCAACAAAATGTGTGGCTATGCCTACCAGAGGTCAACTATATTATGTTAATTCATTATGCTGTCATCACTTAAAAGAGTACATTTTATGGCAGAGATTATTTGCTTGGAAAAGTCTGAGTTGTACATTATAAGGTGGCTTTGTCTGCTACTCTGTAGAAATATTCACTGAAATCCTGACCTGGCTAACAAAGTATATTCAAAAATGTAAGAAATATGTTTATGCTGTACATAAGTCCTGTTATTTTTCACTATTTGCGTTTTCTTGATAGCTAGAAATAATGCAGATCTTGACCATCACTAGATGTGTTTGTTGCTTTGTGAATATTGTGACTAATACTGGTGATGTAAGGAATTGTAATCCATCTTGATTGAAGGAGATTTTTAAGGAAATGAAAAAGGGTGGTGCTTCATTTAATGAGGAGAGAAGGTTATGCATACATTAATTCATTACCACAATTGTTATGGAAGAAAAATGTTATTAAAAGTGCTCTATAATTTTAAGAGATGAAGTCTGAGTACAACAGAGATTATATAACACATAGAAACAAAGACAATTATGTGGTAGATGCATGGCAAAGTACCAAATTTAGATAAAAAATTGTGATTAATGCTTACAGTATGTCTTTCAAATGAGATGCCTTGTATACATTTCTGCTACTGGAGGCTTTGCTTTTGTCAACTAGGCACTGAAGTTCACTTTTATAAAATTTGTGCCTGCAAAGTATTATCCAGTTGTTGGAAGTGAAATATTGGGATGGTACTGTTTGTGAGGCAAGTACCAATGGTAATGTATGAGGTCTTGATGATTCTTGAGACATACTGATTTTTGATACTGCTAGCGGTTGCTTCACAACTAAAACAGAATCAGTATTCCATCAAAGAATGACAGCTAAACATGTTTCACTATTACCTTCACAAGTTGAAAAAACAGCAAAACTTGCATTTGTGTAGTCATGTTACAAAAATATTTAGAGGAAAATAATATATGAAGAAAAAAACGTATCAGCATGTAAAAAGTTATGCAATAACACCACTTAAAATATGAAATAATATGATAATTAGAGTTAAAGAAGATCAGTTTTTTTGAGTCCATTGACTTGACTCCAGTTTGGGAATATCATTTTTCTAGTATCATCCTAGCTTACATTTTTTTATTTTTAAAAGGTAATTCTAGATGGGGTTGAAAATTTACTGATATGTCTTCTCATTTCTTCCCAGTTTGCATTTTTCAATAAATAGGTTTTATGTTTGACTTTTTTGCACAATTCTTGTTGATTTGTGCTTTTAGCTTTAAACTGCTTTTTATATCTAACATTTAACTACCAAGTTCTTATAGTGGGGATAAAGTATATAATTTCCTAGTCCACTTTCCTTCTTGCAGTAATACCACATTAAGCACCTCCATTACAGTCTTGTGTAACCTCGCCAAGGAGTCCATCAGAAGGCACAAAACAAATCTCCAGACAAAGACACAAATTGCCATCTTACATTACCCCCAAACACTTTTGGAAAGAGGTTAACCTACTTACCAGAAGAAAGTCTCCAGATAATACCCTGTATACAAACACCATCCAAAGTGCTACAGCAAAACTTTCCCCACAGGATTTCCTTAAAGAATTTAGCAATTTCCCATTAATAAACTCCACATCTCCCACAGATCATGGATTGCCCACCCCACAGTCATTCATCCTCCTCTTCCAATTCGAATACATATGTCCCAAGGAAGTCTCTATTCAACTTAAAAATATTTCCACCAGCATCCCTCCTGGATCTGACAACATAAACCCCTGGTCCATTTATCATATAGAGAGCATATATGGCTTCCTCTCACCTACTTATATAATCTATGTATTGCACAAAACATCATCCCACAGATTTGAAAAACTACCCTAACTGAGCCGCTCCCAAAGCAAATACATCCTCCCAATTCTGAGCAATCTTCTTCAAAAGATAGTCTATACCCAAGTCCGCTCTTTATTCAACATTACCGCCTGCTCTCATTCAAACAGCATGGATTCTGGCCTGGAGGAAGTACTAAGACAGCACTTTGGTCCCTAACTGTTGGCATCCTGCTTAAACTTGGATACTGAACTCCTTACAACTGCCCTTTTTATAGACCTGACAAAGGCATTTGACTTCACTGACCACTATCTTCTCCAAAACTAACTAAATGTACTTGGTATCAGTCTAGACACCACTTCCTGGTTTAAAAGCTTCTTCATTGATTGACACTTGAGAATTAAAAATCCTCTCAATAATAATCTATACCTATGACCAAAGGTACAACACAAGGATTCATTCTTACCCCCCCCCACTTCTCCATATTCATTAACAAATTTCCTTGTGACCTCTCCCATCTCCCACTTATCCTCTATGCTGATGGCATGGTCATTTACTGATCAGGTCGCACTCACACCAACATTCAGTGCTAACTCCAGTCATGACCACCAATGGCTCATAAACCATAAACTACTTCTCCACCTCGGCAAGACCAAAACTATGTATTTTGAAACTCCAAGCACCTGACTTTAACCTACACAGCCATGCTAGAGAAACAACTTCCACCTTCAAATATCTAGGACTATGGCTTGAGCAGTCACTAAACTTCCATTTCCCCATAGACAAAGTTAGAGCCAAAATAAACTCTCTCCACTTCTGAGCCAAAAAGATCTCCCCTTTTCTATTCCAACCAGCAACACCAGTCATTGGCAAAGGAGTTATCCTTTCTCAACTTCAATATGGGCTCTCAGTTTTTGTTTCTGCACCAAGAAAAACACTGCCATGGTCCGTACTGTCTCTAACAGTATCTGCCGATTCTCAGTCATCTGCTCTTTGGCAAGCTCTCCCCATCAACATTACGGAAATCAACACTTATTCCAAATTCAGAATGTAACTCAGTAAGCACTTTTTCATCCAAGCCAAATGCTCCTACTTCAACACAGGACATGTCACCTAACCCGTCTCCCTTTCATGTTTCTTCTCCTCTCTCATGATTTAACAAAGACTGACCTACTTTAGAAAGTAATGTATATATTATACTCTGCTTGATTGTACATTACATTGTGCTCGTTAACGGGAATGTATATACATTGTTTTTTTTTTCTAGGTAATTAGTCTGAACTATTCAGTTACTGCCTAAATTTCTGTATTTTTTTTGTTTGTGAAATGTTCTGAATGTCTTCCTGGCTGAGTCTGAAATTAGTTAATATTGATCAGTACACTACCCCAGTAAACAAATGTAAATGAACAAATATCAATAACTCCCCATCAATGAACTGTACGGCTTAAAATAGAAGCAAACTACAGAACGAAAAAAACATACAGAAACACAGCTCTTCAACAACTGATAAGTCAATAAAATAATTCAGACAACAAATTAAAAACAGCAAACTTTAATAAAACAGTGAGCATTTTCGCAATAACAAGATTGCTTCAACAGACCACAGTGATACAAGCCAAAGCTACATCAAATAAATAGCAAGAACAATCATCCAACCATTCAATTCATCAATAAATCTTGCTATTGCGAAAGCGCTCACCGTTTTATTAAAGTTTGTTGTTTTTAATTTGTTGACTGTATTATTTTACTGACATCAGTTGTTGAAGAAATGTAAATAAAGAAAATAATTCATCCTAGATGGCATGGTAATAATTTGTTTTTCATTCTTAGTCTCATTTTTTTTAAAATTGTCTCTTACTATAATATTTTCTGTACTTATTAGAAATAATTTTCCTTATACTTTTCAAGAAATGGAAAACCACAAGGTCATCATAAATGTATTTTGTATTGCTATATAGTTTATTAAAAGCTTAGCAATAACTCACAACATATTGCATTATTACAGAGAGACCTAAACAGTAAACCTCTAGAGAGACTGAGAGAGAGAGTGTGTGTTAGTGTCAATGTGTGTGCTGTGTAAGATACACTTTCATCAGAGCAGCATTCCTGCTGCCTTTAGTAAGTTATTATAATACCAAATTACATAAATGGTAAGCTTAAAAAGAAAGAAGGAATGACAGCAATCTCACAAGACTTCTGTGACAGAGCTAATAGACATGAACAATTGCAAGAAAAGAAATACCATCAATTAAAATATCTAATGCTTAGATATTCACATTAGATGTCCTATAAACAGAAAACAATATAAAGTTTTTTATGGACATAGTTCTACTGTGGTTAGTATTACAAGGTGTGACCAAGTTAAGAGATATATTATAAAAAAAAGAAAAAAAAAACATGATATTCAATTTAGACTGTGCGGGACATCAGCTGAATGCAACAGAAATACAAATACAGAAGAGTTCTGGCCAGACAAATCTAATCTAAATTCCAGCAAGTAGATAACAGAATGTAGTATATGACCAAAAACACATTTAAAAAAAATGTGGCATAAGAATATAAAAAGGTGACAAAATAATACAAACTGTAAATAACATGAAACAGTGCAGCAAAACAATATCTGCAATTTCTTCTGTGCTGAACACGTTACTTACTGCAATCTCTTTGCTCATGCCAATTTGGCCCAAGTTAGGTTTGATTCCACTTCCAACTTGCCATATTATTGCTTCTGCAGGCTGACTCTTGAAAGGCCACTCCCTTGCATGCAGTTCATACCATATTGTTCTGTTATCAAATGAGAAGAAGTAACAGAGAGTTAATTAATCTTCCACTACTTTTTCAAGGTAGTAACATATCATTCATTGTGACCCATTTACTCTGAGTCAGGTTAAGCGCAGAAAAGTTAAGTAATGTTTATGTACACAAACACATGAAGATCAAACACATTTGTTGAGATACACTGAAGCTTCACAACCCAAAGACTGCTCAATGAAATGTGGATTGTTCTAAAATATGGATTAGATGTCCAATAAATACACAGACCTCTCATAACAAATTACAAGAATTAACAAGCTCCACATCTCAAGTGACCTAGAAAACATTTATGTGAAATTCATCATTCATTAATCTCTGCAGTCCTGAGGATGTTACAGATCATAACTACACCTGTGTATTTGCAGACCCAGTTCGAGTGAGATTTTGAATGTACTATTTTACCAAAGATCTCCTTATTTTCTTGTGTAAGAAGTATGCCTCCCCAGTTTAAAATACAGTTTTGAATACCACTAAACAGTTGTTAATGAGTTTGTAAGGCTGATCTGGCAGAATGTCTGTATAACAAGTTTCTGTCTAGCCAGGAAAGCATACATTTTCATTTCTCCAGATCTGGTGAATAGAATGTCTATAGTTCACCACCATATCTTTTGTATTAGATTATACTCTAAACATAAAGAGAGAAAGAGACAGTGTTATGAAACATTCAATGATTCTACAAACAAGCTGATAAAGCTGCATCCATTTTTTAGCATACGTTACTATTGTTACTACTGTTTCAACTACATATCTATGTTTTTCAAATATGTAATGTTATTCAGCATAATTATGTGTCTAAGTACAAAATAAACAAATAAATTAATATTTGCACAGCCAAAATCTATGACTTTGCTAATTTCAAGCAAAATGTGCTCTCGGTAACAGTCAACATGAAACTAAAGCAGATTGGCAGCACCACAGTAAATTCTGCTTTGGCACACATCTTTGTATATAATACAATAATTACCTGACCATACTATGATATGACAACAGTGACTGACATGCAGCAGTTGAGTTTTGACAGAAAAGTATACAGTGCTTATAGATTTCATTGTCAATCATCAAAACTTATATTAAGAAGATTAAAGCAAATGCAAAGCACAAAGAGAGACCTGCTAGACTGATCCAAGCAATGTTGACAAAAGATATTATAATTTAATTTCCTTCTCAAAATATTTTAGATACATTCTAAATATGTTCGTCAAGTCAATACAGTAATAGAAGGGATGTGGTACAAAGAATTTAGCCTAATCTGTCTACAAAGTCAATAACTCCTATGATGGGGATGACCAATCCCCCGCATATTTTTGAATGATTTATGTCTCTATGACTGTCAACTATCAAACCTCCACCATCTCTGGAGTTGCCTTCATCCAGGAATCCATACTGGCTGCTAGTACTCTTGCCAGCAACACAGCAATGAGTTCTAGCCTTTTTCCTCAGCTGGGGGATGTATGACCCATGTCAATGCGTATCTGTGTATTGAGGGGGTTCACTGCCTCCTAGTGCATTTATGAACTTCTTTGCATCTTCTGAAGAAGCTACACAGATTGGAGAGCAATACACATACCCCAAGACCACCCCCAAGTCTTGCTGCCCCCAACAGTTGAAAAATTCCACCTTCTAAAAGTGATCTTTCATTTTTATTGTACAAAGTAAAAACTTACCTAATAGATCTGAAGCCATTTCAGTATTACAATACATCTGAAAGGCAATACTTTTGGCAAAACTAAACACTTTATTAAATAAGTACACACCACCCTACTGTCCAGATCAATTAAAAACCTGATACTGCACCCCACATATTATTTTAATAAAACACACAAATCTGTGTATTTTTATTGCTATTTCATTTCTACTGGCTTCTTCCACAGATGATATTCAACTAATTGATCCCTTTCTTTGGATTTGTATGTGCTAATGGGTAAGTTGATGTCCCTGTCTAATGTGAAGACAAAGTTCCTTTTTCAAAAGGCTGAAAAATGAGCAAGGGTGCTGAAAGGCACTTCTGTTTCTCTATTAATGTTATTTAATTTGCTGACATTATGTGCAAAGCAAAGCAAATAAGCAGTATCTGGCTATGTGGTAAAGTTCAAAATAACCAGAGACAGCAACTGTAGTAAGAAATGCACCACCATTAATGAACATGCATTCAAACATTGTACACAATTCAGTGAAAAAGAGAGTGAGAGAGAGACAGGAAGTGTGTGCGTGTGTATGTGTGTGTGTGTGATTCAAACATTGTACACAATTCAGAGAAAAAGAGAGTGAGAAAGAGACAGGAAGTGTGTGTGTGTGTGTGTGTGTGTGTGTGTGTGTGTGTGTGTGTGTGTGTGTGTGTGTGTGTGTGTGTGTGTGTGTGTGTGATTCAAACATTGAACACAATTCAGAGAAAAAGAGAGTGAGAGAGAGGCAGGAATTGTGTGTGTGATTCAAACACTACACAATTCAGAGAAAAAGAGAGTGAGAGAGAGACAGGAAGTGTGTGTGTGATTCAAACATTGAACACAATTCAGAGAAAAAGAGAGTGAGAGAGAGAGACAGGAAGTGTGTGTGTGTGTGTGTGTGTGTGTGTGTGTGTGTGTGTGTGATTCAAACATTGTACACAATTCAGAGAAAAAGAGAGTGAGAGAGAGACAGGAAGTGTCTGTGTGTGTGTGTGTGTGTGTGTGTGTGTGTGTGATTCAAACATTGTACACAATTCAGAGAAAAGAGAGTGAGAGAGAGACAGGAAGTGTGTGTGTGTGTGTGTGTGTGTGTGTGTGTGTGTGTGTGTGTGTGTGTGTGATTCAAACATTGTACACAATTCAGAGAAAAAGAGAGTGAGAGAGAGACAGGAAGTGTGTAGTGTTTGTGTGTGTGTGTGTGTGTGATTCAAACATTGTACACAATTCAGAAAAAAAGAGAGTGAGAGAGACAGGAAGTGTGTGTGTGTGTGTGTGTGTGTGTGTGTGTGTGTGTGTGTGTGTGTGTGTGTGTGTGTGATTCAAACATTGTACACAATTCAGAGAAAAAGAGTGAGAGAGAGACAGGAAGTGTGTGTGTGTGTGTGTGTGTGTGTGTGTGTGTGTGTGTGTGTGTGTGTGTGTGTGTGTGTGTGTGTGTGTGTGTGTGATTCAAACATTGTACACAATTCAGAGAAAAAGAGAGTGAGAGAGAGACAGGAAGTGTGTGTGTGTGTGTGTGTGTGTGTGTGTGTGTGTGTGTGTGTGTGTGTGTGTGTGTGTGTGTGTGTGTGTGTGTGTGTGTGTGTGTGTGTGTGTGTGTGTGTGTGTGTGTGTGTGTGTGTGTGTGTGTGTGTGTGTGTGTGTGATTCAAACATTGTACACAATTCAGAGAAAAAGAGAGTGAGAGAGAGACAGGAAGTGTGTGTGTGTGTGTGTGTGTGTGTGTGTGTGTGTGTGTGTGATTCAAACATTGTACACAATTCAGAGAAAAAGAGAGTGAGAGAGAGACAGGAAGTGTGTGTGTGTGTGTGTGTGTGTGTGTGTGTGTGTGTGTGTGTGTGTGTGTTTAGCACCATTTCAGTTGTCTCATTTCAGGCATACAGTCATGCACTTGCATTGTGCCTCGTAACACACTTGGGTTACTCCAGTATCCTATGCTACAACACATCCACATCCTGATGTGTCTTATTACTCATAACACACTTGGGTTACACCAGTATCCTATGCTACAACACATCCACATCCTGATGTATCTTATTACTCATAACACACTTGGATTACTCCAGTATCCTATGCTACAACACATCCACATCCTGATGTATCTTATTACTCATAACACACTTGGGTTACTCCAGTATACTATGCTACAACACATCCACATCCTGATGTATCTTATTACTCATAACACACTTGGGTTACACCAGTATCCTATGCTACAACACATCCACATCCTGATGCATCTTATTAACTATGAATTCGTCAAGGGAGAAATGTACATACTCAGGGTCAGTCTTAGAGGTATTTAGTTAAAACCTTTAAATCAAATCTGATTTATGCCAGTGTTAGACTGAAAGAAGTACTATTGTGTAAAATGTGATTCCTATAGTATGCAGTACTTGTGCAAGTAAATGGTTTTAGCTTTAGAACTGGACTGATTATTAAGCTTAAAAACTGCAGTTTTATTTTGAATTAGTAACTGCATTTAGGATGTAGATAAGGGTAGAAGTTATGATGGCACTGTTGTTTTACCTCCTATAAATAATTTTGTGGAAAAGTATGTACATGTTTGAGCATTTTTACCTAATTTCTCTTTTGAGGATTTTTTTTTTTGATATTTTAATATTGCCTTGGAGCTTGCATTTGAAGAAATGACTTCAACCCTACTGATAAAGATTAGACCAATATTTTGTAGATACAGGAGTTAGGACATCAAATTATTGTGTCAAAACCTGGGGATAACCTTCCTTGCAACATCCACAGGAGAAATGATGGTTAACAAATTGAGCACAGTGATCTGATGTTTGAAGGAAGTGCACAGGGAGTGCCAACTCTGAGCAAAAAATTGCTGGTAATTAAACTTCTAAGCATTTTTGTCTTATTGAAACTTTACTAAGACTTCTTGAGAACAGACTACACTTGAATGGCTGCACCATAGTTGAGGCAAGGGGAAGAGGGCTGCTGCCCTGCATGCAAGCCCTTAGGGGCATTATTGGCACCTTACAAAAGCTACTGCTCAGACACGACTGGAGTAGCAGCATTACTGTAATGAGCTATGGCTGGTATCATGATTGCTTAAAGGAATGAGAGTGTGTGCACATTTATAACTACAGTAAGGAGCAAGTATTCTTCATAGCATCTGAGTCAAATTACTTTGTTACAGTTCTGTTGAAAATCACTTGTTTGCAAAATATTCACTATATTCACATTACTGGACTCAGGCAATCATGTTAAACACACAGACATACAAACAGAAATCCACTCGCGCACACATGTGTGTGTGTGTGTGTGTGTGTGTGTGTGTGTGAGTACATATATACATATATATATATATATATATATATATATATATATATATATATATATATATATTTATATATGGGTTACTTTTAGTTAATCAACTGCCCACTCCATTGAAACCAACTTCACAGACATGGCAAAATATCGACAATGGCAGAGCCGATGTTTCCCACATGGCAAGTAACCATTTGGCCATCAACCTGAACTTTTCCCCTTACCCCCATGGCAGTGCATTCTCGGAGTTGGAATATTTATGAAGGGGGGTGTGGGGGGCTTTGCCCCCCACATCTGTGGGTTTTGCTTTACTGGTAGTTGTTGAATTTGGGATGGCCAAAGGTTACTTACCGTGTTGGAAACGTCGGCTCTCCCACTGTCGATGTTCTGCCGTGTCGGTGAAGTTGGTTTCAATGGTGTGGGCTGTCGATTAACTAAAGGTAACCCATATATATATATATATATATATCTGTTGTTGTTGTGTTGTGTCTTTCGGCTTATCCCGGTTTGGGGTCGCCACAGCAGAACTCCGGTCCACTAATGTTTGGTAGTGGATTTTTACGTGCCGAGTTACCAGCCCTGATGCACAACCTTCAACGAAGGCACGCCCATTCACGCATGCCTCCACACAGAAGACGGTCTAGCTGAGAATTGAACGGGACAACGTCTTGCTGTGAGGCGACAACGCTATTGCAGCACCACTACCGTGGGTTATTTATATATATATATATATATATATATATATATATATATATATATATATATAAAGTGCTTTCTGTGCTCAGTCTACACGTTCTCCCTGTGTTCGTGTCGGTTTTCTCCAAGTGCTCCTGTTTCCTCCCACATTCTAAAGAAATGCATTAGATGGATCCAAGACTTTCTGCATGCATATGTGACATCAGAAAGACCCAGTAACCTACTTTTCTTTCCCCCTTTGCCTTGTAAACACTGCAGATAGTGATTAGTGATGATGTACCACAGGGTTACTATATGAATTGGCTGCAACTCATTCGAAGAATAACGTGTGTGTGTGTGTGTGTGTGTGTGTGTGTGTGTGTGTGTGTGTGTGTGTGTGTGTGTGTGTCTGTGTAAAAACTGTTTTTTTTAAATATGCACAATGAATATTTTAGAAAAGGATATTTATTCAGGGAACAGTCCATTCATTCTCTGAAATGGGATAAGCTCTACCCTAAAGTTACCACAAGTAAGCTTTGCCTGTGTGGTTTGCAGTAAACTGACTTGCTAAGATTAATGGATGCCTTGTTATGTAACACAGGCAGTATACAGTATTAGCTTGAGCAGGAAAGTTAGGCACACATACATTCTGTGAACGTCAGTTCCCCAAACCAAAGTGACAAACTCCTCGGTACAAGCTGACCTCCTTATGGATACTGCTCAGGCTTTCACTCCTCTATGTCTCCTCTTCCTTGGTATAGTTGAGCTACCAGGCTGTTGTCTTCTCCTTTAGAAATGGAATCATTCCTCCCACGAACCCCACTACATTTAGGGATTGCTCTAAAGCTAAGAGAAATTTAAATGTACACAGCCCATTAAACCTCTTGCCAGAGCTGCTGTATTTACCTCTAATTTCTGTTCTTTTCTAAACAGCTGTCAACAGGAATCTCTCCTCATTGGCACATCAAGCAGGTTGGAAGGAACAGACCAACAAAGCTGTTGTATGCAGATGATGTGGCATTATTACCAGAGACTGAGCAAGAATTTCAGCAAATGATAGAGGAATAGAATGTAAAACTGAAAGTATGCAGGATAAAACAGAGTACAGAAGACAGTTGTTATGGCAGCAAATGGTGGAAATTAGAAGATGTTGAAACTTAATACAGAAGAGAAGAGTGGAACAGGTTAAAAGCATCAAGCATCAGGGAGGGGTGGTTGAGGATGAGGAAGTCTGAATGAGGAGGTCAAAGCAAGAATCAGTGGGGCAGCAGTCAACTGCTGCAGTATGTCAGAGGTAGTGTGTGTGACACAAAAATGCCAGAAAAGCTGAAAAGTAAGGGGTACAAAACACTGATGCAGAAACTTGGACGGTAAAGGCAGAGCTACTAATGAAGCCAGAGGGAGTCTTCATGAAGTTTTCAGACAGGTGGAAGGATGCACACTATGTAACAGATGAGGAAATGAGGCTGTCAGCATAGAAGCAAAACTAACTCTAATCACAGAAAAGGTCAAATAATACCGATTATGGTGGTCTGGGCACATACGCAGAAAAGGAGAAAAACTTGACCTAGTGAAGTTGATTTGGGAGAGACAGCAAGAAGTGAAAATGGAATAAAGGGTATCTCACAAACAGATGAATGGATTGTGTGAGAGACCTATTACAGTCAGGCAAGACTGCTGAAGACAGCAGGAGAGTGGTATAGAATCAAAACAGATGGCAAAAGTTGGCATAATGCCATGTAGAAAATGGGGAAAAGGGAGTTGATGATGGCACGGATACAATTATAAATTCAGAAAAGGCATTTTCAGTGGAATTTTCACATAAATAAATGTCATATTCATGAAATTCTCCTTTCCTTGCCACAAAAGGGGTATAAACCAGGCTAGCAAAAATTGCAAGTGTTCTTTTAAGAAGCACAGGCCACCTTTGAAATCAAAGCTGCCACATCCACCACAGACAACTATAAAGCCTTCTTTATCTATACCAGAAAACTCAAATGTAACACTCAGTACTACTTTCAGTCAGTGCTTGATGAAATCACTTATTCTGAGCCTGAGGGTGTTGCCAATTTGGCCCCAGTTTCTCCCTCATTGTCTGTCAAACCATCCGTTCCTCTCTCAGCTGTGGTCTTGACCAAGTCTTATCTACAACATCAAGGATTTAGAATACTGCTTCTTTGGGTCCAGGCAACTTATCTCCCTCTCTGTCTCACAAGTTGCATCTGACTTCAACAATGAAACCCACAGACAGCCACTGTTACCTACAATGTCTACAAGGCAAAGAGAAAAGGTTGTCCAGTCTTTCTTCTGTATTATACACACATGCAGTCACCTGCTGCCTCCTAATAAAGACCAAGGATATGTCAATCTCTGACTCTAATCAACCTAATTTTCTCTACTTTTATATTCTAGAGTTTTGGAAAACTGCCATCATGGTACCACTCCATAATGGTAGAACCTATACGGATCCAGGAAATTACAGACATAGAACTCTTATTATATATATCATCTGTTACATCATGGAGTGTATCACAGATGGAATTTTGAATGCTGAAATAGGAAACACCCCTGTGCCATGATCCAAAATAGTTTTTTTTTAATAAAGGCAGAGCATGACTACTTAAATTAAATGACCATAAGACCCTATGTTCACACTATCTACAATGACCATACTAGAGACTGCTATACAGCTGCACATGCAAATATTATCAACAAGCTCACTCAACTCAGTACTGACATGAATGTCATCCGCTGGAGGGCCATCAGGTTGACTGACAGAACTCAAACCATAAGGGTTGTAGATAGCTCTTCTATATAAAGAACACTTTCAGTGATGTCTATCAGGGCTCTTCCATAGGAAGGTGTTCTACTGTGTTTATATTTCTGACACTAAAACACAAGTAAAAAAGTTATGGATGAATATGTTTGCAAATAACTGCAAACTGGATGCTATTATATAGTCCCCCAAGGACTTGACAGTAGCAATGCCTGACAAACCAACTGTGGTCTCAAGATCAATGTTAAAATGTAGTGTGCATTTATAAATAAAGCAATATTTACTTCTTCCATTTTATATTAAAGGCAATCCTTTTAATGTTGACATAGTCATCAGAGATCTGGGTAACTTCATCAACAGTGAACTGCCCTTTGATAAAAATGTTTCAAATATAGACAGGAAAATACTCTACCTAGTATGGTTTATTTCGATAGACATTTCATCTAGTACTAAGAAATTCATAATTCTTCTTTATATGTCCCACATCAGATCTTTTACCTAATACAATACACCATTTGGCTTGTACCTCTCCAAACATCTTGCTCAACTATAAAAGCCTGAAAGAAACCTATCCATGAAGATGGCAAGACTAAATTCCCAAAGTTACCCTGACAGATCAAAAGCCCCCCAAATATATCATGTATCAATATATTCTTAATGGGAATGTATGCAAAGCCTTTTATGCCATGAAAAACCTTGAACTGCTTAAGCCCTTCATAAGAATTGTGGCATCAATTCAAGGAACTAAACAGCCCCACAACCTTACCTCTCAGTTGCCCCTAATTATGAAGAACATCCCTGCTTTTGCCTCATATTATTGTTTTGAAAGGCATGTTGATAAAAAACCTTTTCCATATTAACTTTTTAATAACTAAAAAATTCTTCCCGATTTGGGTCTTTGTCCCCCAATATTTTTGGATCTGTCTAGATGCAGCTGTCTTTTCAGTTAAAATAATGGAGAATGCATCAGTAATAGAACATGACTAAACAAGGCCTACCAAATGCCTAGCAATTTGTGCATTATACTTTGTACCAAAAACTGCCTGTACAGCAGCCTAAAATTAATCCTGGCCTACCATGTGCATATAGGTTCACAGGTAGTTACTTGGCATGCAACTCAATAGACCATTACGGAATCTAGCCCCAATTCCCAATTGCCTCACAACACTGTCTGGATAAATGACTTGCTCAAGGTCACACAGTAGGCATCCAAACTTATGGGAATCAAGCCCTGTACCACAGGAAGTAGTTTGTCAGCTGCACATAGCCTTAGCGGTTTGTGGCAACTCCCAGGCCTATCTGCCTCTGTGAGTTGTGTTATATGTAACAAAATACGCCTGCAGAGCAGATGCAGACATTAAACCTGATGTATCAAATGATGAGCAGTCTATGTAAATGGCATTATATACTTTTTCTATATACACAAATATAAAAAAGAAAAGCTGCACTGTAGTCTGACATTAAAACTGACCAATCAGACTGTGTTATAATGCATAGTATATAATGAGAAAAGCCTGCACAGCAGTTAAACAGATATCAATACTATATACTGCACATAAAACACAAAATCATGTTCTTAAAGTAGATGATTAATGGTGTGAATTGCATAGAAGAAAGTGTGATCCTGCAGTACCTATATATCAAATAAGTAAATTATAACGAAAAGGCAGATTCATTACTAGTCTTTATGCAAACAGAAGCAGAACAACTGTTTTTTAATATCATGTAGGAAGGCCAAGGGCAGATCTGTAAAAACAGCTTACCTAAAATTAGTCTATTTTATATTTAAAAATCAGGCAAATGTGGCATTTAATAACTTACAGCCTTAATACATTTGATTTGATGAATCAAGAAAAGCTGATTAACAATTTGAAAACAATGAGACTTAACAGTTATATCCCTTGGATACAGAGCTGGGTCATGGGGTGGAACGTGATATGATAGAGACGCAGAACATTAGGGACAGTGTGTGTGGTGCTAATCATCTCCATTTATTACCTTCATCACCTCACAGTTGGGTGGAATATCTTGAAATAGAAATAGGGTTAGATCAACTATAACTTTATAACTCCAGGATCTGCCATGCACCTCCTGATGTTGGTCACAGGACAGATTTACATTCTTTTTTTTCCATGTACCATTTGGATCATTCACAAGCATTAATATGAACATGGAGAGTTTACCTTAACATTATCGTCATGAAAGTGAACTTTTACATTATATGAAAGAAGACTGAAGGAAAGCTAAACTGTCTAAGGCAGGAAATTCTCAGCTAATAAATGGGCACGGGAAAATCTGTTGATAAGATATCTTTAACTGATAGAAAGCAAGCTCTTCTGATAATTAGCTGTTTGGTTTGACCATCATTTACATTTCCAGACATACAATACAGCAAGTGCAAGTTTTTACAAAATAGTTCTCTGGTCAAGAATGAACTTCCACTTTCTCTCACCAGAATGAATGCACAGTTGATAATGGTAAAGCCCAACTAGCATAACCAGACCTGTGTTTGATGCATCATTGAAGAAGAACTTGAAATAACAAGCAATCAGCAGCGGTATATGAAGGATTTTTTTCTCTATCTGTCAAAGAAGAACATCACTGCCTTTCTCAAACAAAGCAAAATGGTAATATGTTAAAGACAGATCCCATTTACTACTGGGTCCCCTTTTTTCAGACTGTTAAAACTCAAGTCCATCCTCATTCTAAGGGTCACAAAATGCCCAGATCATCAGACCATCAGCTTAGATAAATTCCTGAATCAGGACCCTTACTCTTAACACCATATTCAAAACTATGTCATTTTACATATGCCCCCCCAACCCTGAACAGCCTCAGGCTATTCCTCCTGGATTTCAAGCTCAAAATTCCCTGGGTCCCCCAATTGCTTCTTCCAGATGTCTTGGAGGTAATCCTATGCCAGATGGGACCTGACTCCTTGGGAAGTCAATCTCAATGTTAACTGACTAGCTGGCCAGGAGAGACTGAGACCTGATAAGAAGCTTGGAAGCTGTTATTCATAGGGTGGTTACTCACTTACCCTAGGTGTGGAAGAGTAGAGCAATGACTTTAGGATACCACCATGCTTACATTAACTGACATGACCTATGAGGCTGCTGGTCTTCATTAGAGATTAAACAGATGTGCACCATCCCCCAGGATAGCAGTGCTAGGCATCAGTCATATCATCTTATCTCCTGATCAGCCGTACCAGCTGCTCTAGTCCATTCTTGAATTTCGGTTGCCCAAAGCACAGACTGAAGTCCTGCTTTGGATCCATCAGGCAAAAGCATATACTGCAGACAAATGTTTTGTTTTTCATTGTCCTTAAACCTTGAGAATCTCTTCCTGTTTACTAAAAACAATTCTGTCAAACACTGAATTCAAGTATAAAAAAACAATACATATATTCTACAAACTGCAAAGTCCACCTGCTTCCATACTCCTACCTTCCCAATCCATACTAGCAATATGGCATGTTTTTAAATACATTACACATAGTACTGTAACACCCCTTTCCATCAAATTCAAACCGCATCCCTTGTTCTCTTACTCATGTATTCTTTTGTCTTCAGTAAATCTGGTTTGTAAATCCTATATACAGTTTCTCCAAAATAATATTATATATATAATGTATACCACACTGTTCTGTGTTTCTATCATACATACAGAGAAACATATCCCAAAGCTGTAAAATATATTATAGGTTCATACTAGGCTATCTGCCCTAGGGCATTTATAAGCCTAGCCAGAATGTGTTTGGCTTTCGCCACCCATTTTAAATTTATTTTGCTATGCCCTTTTTCGAGGTTAGTATACTGTGCCTCTGTCTAACAGTGACACAGAAGTGATACCCGGGGTAAACCTACGATCTCCCATCCACTCATCAAGATTCCTCTTGAAGAGAGTCAATGAGGGACTCTGCCTAACCTGGACTGGGATTTTATTCCAGAGTGAAGGGAGCCTCTGGGTTATGAATCTGTCCCTTCAGCATGTCCTATTTATTTCAGTGCTGAGGTTCAAGTCTCTCGTGCGCATAGCTCGATGGGATTTGGATTTTCTGAGGTGCAGCATGTCCATTAATTCCAGGTTGGACATGGCTTTATACGTCAGGCACAGATTGCCTCTGAACAGGCGGTATGCCACTGAGTAGAGCTGGAGTTTCTTTAACTGGGCAGCATATGGCATCTGTTTGAGCCCTTTGATCCTCTTGGTGAGGTACTTTTGGGGTCTTTCCAGTTGCTGCAGGTGTCTGGTAAGGTACATCCCAAAAGGGGCATTGTACTCAATTATGGGCCTGATGAGGGATGAGTAAAGAGGCACGATGACCTCCCCTGATCTAGATGTGAATCCCTTCATGATTAGGTGGGCTATATAAAATGTTTTTCTAACCACTTTGGCCACGTGGTTGTCAAATGAGAGATTGCTATCATCTTGGGTCCCCAGGTCCCTAATTACTTCTTCTGTACTTAATGGATTACCACCTATGTGGTAATTTGTGGGCACTTTGTTTTTGCCAAAGGGGATGACTATACACTTTTTGGCATTTAGCTTGAGGCCATGGCTCTGGCACCAGTTGTCTGTTTCTATGAGGCCCTTTTGGAGGATACTTGTGTCGGCTGGAGAGTCGATTATGGCGCCCAGTTTGCAGTCATCTGCAAACTTCGTCAGCCACAGTCCTTCCTTGTTGGCCTGTACCTCCGAGAAATATATACCGAACAAGAGAGGTCCCAGGACTGAGCCTTGTGGGACACCACTTGTAACTGGTTTGGAGTCTGACATGGCTCCAGCAATTCTAACCATGTGGGTTCTGTCCTTGAGCCAGTTTGCAATCCATCTAGTGACATAGGGGTTTATATTTAAGCTGGTGAGCTTATCTATAATGCCCGAGTGGGGTACTGTATCGAAGGCTTTTGCGAGGTCCAGGTAGGCTGTGTGGACCACCTTCCCCTCGTCAATGGCCTTGGTGACTGTTTCAAAGAAATCAACCAGGTTTAAGAGGCAAGATCTGCCCTTAACAAAGCCGAACTGGGTAGGACCCAGTGTCTGTAGGTCCCCAATATCTTTATTTATGAGGTCCATGATGATCCTTTCCATAGCTTTGCAGACCAAGCTAGTCAGGCTTATGGGGCAATAGTTTCCAGGATCCGTTGAGGCACCACCTTTATGGAGAGGGACCACTGTTGCTGTACGCCACTCTTTGGGCACATATCCTGTAGTAAGGCTGAGATTGAACAGTAGTTTTATATTTGGGTTTAGCTCTTCTTGGAGTTCATGTAGGACGCAGCCCGGGACACCGTCTGGTCCCATTGAGCTGTGTTTTTGCTTTGGAGAGGGCGGCTCTTACCTGAGCATCTGAGATGTCAGGGGCAGCACTCTGCTGGGATAGATATTTGCCCTTTTGGTGGGGAGTTTGCGCTGAACCTGTCAGCTAGGATATTGGCAATGTCTGTGGGTTCAGTGTATTTTTGTCATTTTGGACTAATTCTGAGCATATCTGGGAATTACCACCCAGGTTCCTAACATAACTAAAGAAAGCCTTGTGATTATCCTTAGTGTCCTGTGCAATTTTTCTCTCGAAGCTGGCCTTAGACAATTTTATGAGTGCCCGTAGTTTTTTGCTAATACTGATCAGTGATGCCTTCCCTTTTTGGGATTTTGCTCTATCATTTAGTAGCTTCCTCCTTCTATTGTATAGTTTGTTTATGGCTGGGGTCCACCAGACAGGACGTCTGCCTTTGGAGGATTGGGTCTTGGTTTTATTTGGGATCGCATGATCCATGCATTCCTGAAGGTGTTCATAGAATGCGCTTATAAAGGATTCTGCGGTCTGGGCCGTATTTTCCACAGGCCAGGGGGCTTTGAAGGATTCAACCTCGGTTTTGAGGAGTGTGAAATTTGCTTTAGAGAAGTTTTTCACTGTGGTTTTCTGGGCGGGGGGTGGGGTCGGGATGTGAATATCCAGTGAGATTAGTTTATGGTCTGATCTTACCAGTGAGTTTACTTTAATTTTCATTTTTATAATTGTATGAGTGACTAGACTGTTTTGTGAAGCTTGATACATTTCTTATTCTTCTTGTTGTGGACTTTGTAACCTCTCTTGCCAAAAGTTCAAATTCCAAACATTTTTTCTTTTTTTATATGTACTGTTTTACCTCTATTTATGTCAAATATTCAGAATGTTTTGCACTCTTTCCATTGGCCTAATAATGGTACAATTAAAAAGCAAATGCAAACAAATAGTAAAGCAAATAAATAATACTCTAAATATGTATACACTATTTGGACAAGTACCAAACTGACCATGCCATTTACATGCGGTGCAGAAAGCTTGGAAAGGAAGCACTGTTGAGCCTATGAGCATTAATGTGGGGCAAATACCACAAGCTAAATCCTAAACATTAGTTGTATCAGTTCTTGGCCTACAAAATGTTATTGCTACTACAATACACCCCAACAAAGATGCTGGTTTATAACTATTTACAGATTTACAATATTTAAGTCAAACTGTAGAACCACTGTTTGGCTTTTTCAGTCATTCAGCTATCAGGAACAAGTTCATATGAATGCCTGTTAGTTCTGCATGTCTCAATCATCATTTTTTTTAATATGCAGTATTCTTTTTCATGAGAGAATAGATTTCATCCATTGCTATTAAGCTCATCATGAACATTCCATAATCATTTGATTTTTATCTTTATTTTACTTGTTTTACATTTAACTATGTTGGTGAACTGGTTCAAGAACCATTTTCAGTGACAATTTGGGTCAAAGGCAGAAGAAAATAAATACAGATCACCATTGTGCACATTTGTAATACAGCAAAACACATATAAACAGTGTCAGTGGGAGAAGGGATAAATGTACAAGGATAATGCTGATTAATACAAAGTACAGTGATTAACAGCACAGAAGCTCTAATTATCTCCTAATTACAGAAGTGTACAAAAGGTCCTTATTCATTATTAAGGTAGTCAGAGATAGAAAAGGATGATGCATAACAGCTGCTGCATGCAGAGGAACTTGCTTCAAGGTGTTCGTAGGTAATATAAAGTACTGGTGGTACATTAAGTAGCAGAACATTTGCATTTTGCAGAATCAGAGTAGAAGGAAAAGAGGGGTTATCTAAAGGAAACTACATGTATATAGTGTAATAGCGGAATTAAGTATTCCAGGTGCCAGGGGCACGTTTTGACAAGATACATTCTGTTACAGCTAGGAAAAATAAGACCTGCATAAGATATGGGCATCTGTGAATTTTTTTTCAGTAGACAGTTTCTGCATTTGCACAGAGGTGTTGGATTAACAGTACTTCTGCATTTTTGGAACTTGCTGTTTGTTTAGAATAAGTAGACTTGCAGCACTAATACACATTTTCATATAAAAAAGACAATTGCCTGAATGTTAGCTAATCCCATCCTGTTGCAGATTAAGCTGTATAAAAAAGGTAGCAACCTTGTCTCTAGGAGAAAAGACTCTGCAAGTTATTACTAGACACGTAGTCAGTACTGTATACTTTCTAAAGTTTCGGAATAGTTTGCTGTACATTAAACTGCTGTCATTAACCTCTATATAAGCAGCATTTATGCAGTTTTAGATAACTCAATTGCCTCTCCCTCTATCTTGTGATTCTTCTTGCTGAAGGATGTGAGAAGGCTGTTCATTCAAATATAAGCAGTACCTACAGAGGGTTTAGATGGATAGGAGCATGCCACAGAAATGTAAAGCAGGCTAGGTGTTTACACATACGCATTTTAACAAGCAACACATAATGTCTGCAATCATCTTTTCATGTAGATATTAAAATGAGCTGCCAAGCTCATATTTCATAGAATTGGTGAAATTATATCAGCTACTACGATATGTGTTGTTTGTCAGCTTTATGTTATACATACCTATGTAAGTAATTACCATTGCTAATTATTATGCTGGTTTATTGAAAACTATTTAAAAACATGCAGACATTTCTGGTTATTGAAAACTATTTAAAAAATATGCAGAAATATTTGGTTATGTCCACACATACACTCAAACATATACCATACTAGCTACCAATACTTTCCTACATTTGCTAATCCGCTCTAAGCTTCATCTCTCTAAGTTCCATCTAAGAAGCTACATATATTAGGCTATTCTGGTACCCAACACTTGAATCTTACATATTTGTTTTCATAAAATAATTAAGCTCTATTTCATTCCCTTGCTTTATATCAATGTATTTAATACTCTGGGATAACATAATTTTGTATTTGATTTGGAGGTACACTGTTTCAGTTCTTATCATTTTAGCAGATTATTCTACACATAAAGCATCGGATAACTACACAAATCAGGCCTGGTATCTGCATAAATAATTACTATGAGTCTGCTTTGACTGTTCCATTAATCTATTATTTGGATAATTATGTTTTTGTTTATATTTTATTTGGCATTGTAACTAGTTGCACACCTGTGTCTTACAATTACAGACAATTTATATATTGTGAGATAGACTTTCACATATACTTCCTTAATTTTATAATGAGTTCCAGAAAAATGTGGAATGCGTGAGGAATTTCTCAAGGATTTGTAAATTTTAGGTAACAAACACATATTATTTTATGAAATACATTGCAACTGTGTCAAATTATTTTATTCCTATTACGATGCTTAATCTTTAACCTTTTGAATTGCTGTTAAGCTTTATATTGAAATATCTGCTGTTTTATTACTATTTTTAATCTGTTTGATATATTTCTGTATTCTTGAGGCTTTTCCCTCGGGACTCCGCTGAAAATGGGACATGGTCCAGTTGGACTATCCCAGTGAACAAAATATAAAATAATAAGCAAAATATAAATAAATATATAAAAATAAATAAATAAATAAGACATAATTAGCTAAGACTGTCATATCACTTGAGATCTTAATTCTTAGCAAATTCTTTAGCACACCTACCAATATGCTGCTTTAATTTAGAATTATATCCAGGCTGGCTTTCCTTGCATAGCAGGTGGCTTTACCACACATTTATAGAAACTCCCAGTAATTATTAGGCTTACTCCCCCATCCCTATTTGTATTGTGACTAACAAATTGTTTAGCAGCAAGGCCCCTTCACATCCTTTGGAAATAGGAGATACAGCATTTCACTTAAATATGTCTTCTTTACATTTCCCATACACAAGTTTTGCTGCAGGATATTTGTTTATGCATCTTACTAATACAAGTTACATAATCTAATTATCTCATGCATAACCAGTAAGAACCTATTGCAGACAGCTCCATGTTATATATGCTATCTATCTACATTTGCTGTTATTTATCAGTGATCTCCCTCGGAAGCTACATAACTTCAACATCATACTATATGCTAATGATACTGTCATCATCAGACCTTTAGCATCTCAGACCAAAATAGATGAACCTTAGCAAAACAACTTTAAGCTACTCTTGAACTGGAGGTATAACAATAAACTCAAAAGTTACAGCAATGTTATTTAATACTAAGAGAAAACTAGTATCAGCATGACCTCTACAAATCATGGACCATGATCAGCAGCCACTACCACATGTAAACATTTGTAACTCTGTAGAAATACTTTTGGATAATACTAAATACATTTCCATCCTTTCTATCTTCTGCTAAAATTCAATCACAAAAGGTTCTCAATTCAGCTAAAAGCAGCCTTCACTATTTCACATCTTTTAACTAAATAAGCTAGACAAACCAGTGTTATGTTACCCAATTTAAAACACTCCCTCACAGTTTTTGTCTTACAATCCTTACAAAAATTACACATCCTCCAAAGGATAGAAAATAAAATATCATGATTTATACATCTTATCTCTTTACAGTAACACCACTGGCATAATTAAAAATTAAAATGGCTCATTGTTGAAGGAAAGGCTTCTCTCCTACTGAATATTCATCCATTCATCCACCTACAACTTCCCCCCATTTTTTCAATTGGTGTCAGGGTGTCACCTCAACAGAAACAATCATCTAGTGCCAATGTTCATATCACTGAATGGCTAGCCTTGCCCTACTACATATCTTGGCCTTAAACAGTATTAAGTGAACACTATTTATATCTGATTATACAATTCATACACTTTAAATGTTTAACCTACACACTCAAGAATGCAGATGACAATCTCTTTGTCAGATTACTTTTGTGATGCCCATGCACTGGCCCAGTAATCAAAGAGCCTCAATCCTCACCACTAGCATCTGAGGGTTGTGCACATTGGGGGGATAACAAGTACACACACAGTAAAGTACAATTTCCCTTTTGAGCACACAGAGATCACAGTCAGTCTGGGGATGGTTTCTCGCTTTCTCTCCAGATCCCCAATAAGACTCCCCAATGGCACAACTATAGGGTCCAGATTTCAGCCTAGTGGTCAAGCTAAAACCTCCAGCACCCTCTCTGTTCAACTAGTGCTTCATGTCCCTGCCCAAGTAGCTGACACACACACACACACACACACACACACACACACACACACACACACACACACACACACACACACACACACACTTTAAGATTTGATTTATATACAAACACACAGACACTCCTGGGTAAGACTAGCACAGGATCTCCAACTGTGCCCCCTTTCTTCCCAGACTACCAACCACTAGTATCAGCTACTATAAGGCCCTTCCCAAAGGGTGACCAATTTCACCGTGTAATGTTACTGTTATCCAAATAGTAACTGTGACTGAGCAGCAAGACTATTGGAGTGGCTTGGACAGTATCACCAAATATATGCACTTACTCTCTAAGAGCTTAAGTTATCTCTACACAAAACAGCCACTGTTAAAAGGTTTAAATTATTTAATAATAAATAAAGCACAAGACAAATCTCGTCAATTCAACACAGTGGTAATCAAGAGTTCAGAAATCACAGGAACTTTAAAACAATATTGTATATTAGTCTGACATAAATATAGAAAACAGCTAAATTCCTATCTAAATCTAAGAGAAACTATGTCATAAATAACTTTCCTTACAAGGCAAAATGCTGGTGAGTTGTTGTCAGCTTCAGATAAAATCCAAAATGCTCAATATTTATCTCTGAGAAAGTCGTACTGCTGAATCATTTCACATTACATCATTTTTATCCCTTCTCCTTTAGTTCCCAGGCTAACAGAAACTCAAAATGTATATTTCTTTGTAAGCTGCACCTGGCCAAGAAGCCACAGCAATAAAAGACACTGTTACATGTAAAATCTAACAATTATCTCTGTCTTTAAACAATAAAAATAATTTGCTGGTCCAGACATCCCATCTCAGAGCTTGAGATCAAACACAGTTGTAAGATTCCTTACTTAACAGCTTTCCTCTAGCAGGGTGCACTGTGGTTACATTTCTGAATCTCAGTACAACATATAGTTTAATCTTAACACATAGTTCTCTTTACATTTGTAAAGCAAGCCTGTGGATTATATTGATATTTATAAATGACTTATAAGTATTTACAAAATTCTATCTAGCTAGGCTGGCAGCCTTCACAACTTTATACTCCAGCAGTAGCTAAAAGATAATTTTCAAAATTAGCACCCCGAACAAGTCACTTAACCAGACAGTGCTTCTAAGTTCCCATAAAATGAGACAGTTTTGTCAAATAGCTGGTTAACAAATTAATAATGAATTTTTTTAAATGATAATACTGCTAACATTTGGTAATAGGGGTTATCAAAAAAAGATGACTGAAGTCTATTTTCACAAATAAAAAAATCATATTTGATTTTTTTCACTGAGGCTGAGAAGAAATGACAACAAATAAATAAGTAAATATCTTGTATTTGGTAAACTTGATTAAGTCATTTACTAGACCTCTCCACAAACTATGAAGGCAGTTACCCAGAATGGTGGTTTTACCACTTGTTTAGAGAGTTCATCACTTGCTATCCCAATTTCCCAAGGTATTTTTTTTTTTTTTTTGTTCAGGCATTTAAGCAGATATCTTAACACCATCATTTTCATTCTCACTCTAAACCATATTATAAACCAAAAACATGAAAAATAACTATCCATACTCACTTTCCCATTAGTAACTGTATTACATAACATGTTTGAAAGGTCTCCAGTAATAACACATAACAGGGTAATCAAGTATGTTCTTGTTTTAAGCAATGAATTTAAAGTTAGATGTCATCAGTGAAGCCATCAGAATTCTTATTTTTCTTACTATTAAACTGTGATTTTGGACAGTTTGGCTGCAGTACATCCAAAGGTTATGATTACATTCCTTGCAAGATGTATAGCCATTTTAACCCCTTCAATATGATTTTCATACTGAATATCATCATAATCATTAAAATCACTGAAAGGTTTTCAAAACAGATGCACCTAGACGTTCAGCTGGATAGCAATATGCCCCTCCATGACATTTAAGATACTTTGAGCACGTAAAAAACTGCAGACCAACTGATTTATGGGCCAGAACTACTGACAAAATATGACACTCCAACTGATAAGCAGAACATACAAAGCCACCAAAATGGTAAAAAAGGCTGTAGAAAACCATTACATATATGATAATAACTGCAGACTGAAGAGATAATTTCTGTGACACATCCAAGCTTGTATTACAATAGTTCAGCTACAAAGTCACATAAATAACAGCACAGTTACACACATTCTTGTAATGTACCCTTACAAAATGCAGTTTGTGCAGGGTGCCAATCTCTCTTGTACCCCCATGTGGGGGACTTTGCTGCCCACAACCTCCTTGCTTTAGCAATCTCACTGCAAGGTTGTTGCACTCTAGAAAAACAGCAATCACTTGTTTCAGGCTTTCTCACACATATTCTAGCCTTAGACTAAACACCAGTCAGTAGTATGTGAATATTGTAATCTTCCATGGCAAAGCAAGCAAACTGATGTTAGCGGTTGCCACCTTCTGCTAATATGCTTGATAATGGTAAGTTAAATGAAGAAGGTATGAGTAAGTGACTATAAGCTGGTAAAATACCGACAGTACTCTTCCCTCATTTCAATAATTAAATGCATTTCTTAAGAAACACCTCGCAGATGGCGCATGTCTAATAGGTGAAACTAATTGGAGATTTTAACTTTCTACTCCCTCAGGGTCACAAAGGTCTGTAATCACCATTTTGCACTTCAGACTTCTCTAGTATATTTACAAAACTACATTCACTATTGAATGTCATTGATTTATTAAATAAAGACTACTTCCACATCTCTACCTCATCTATCCAGTTGCCAAAAAACATTCCGCTGAAACAGTAACTTCCCTATAAAAATCTGTAAAGTAGAGATTGAAAGTGTGCTACAACTTCACGACTTGAGCTCAGTCATGTCATCTTTTGAATTTATAGTTCTGCTAGAAAAAGAAAGAAAAATATGGTCTTTATGTTAACATTGTATTATCAGAAAGCTGTATGACTAAAGGCAGTTGCATTAATCAATTTAATATATCCAAGCAGAGAAGAAGAATTACGCAGTGTTGGAAACTTGAATAGTTTCTTTGTAGCATTCTGAAAAGTAAGCTAATGAGTCCCATCAGCCAGATTCCTTGACATACCATGCAAACTCCCAGAGTGCCTAATTCTACTGCAGAACATGCAGCCTCTCCCAACACACATATTTGTAATGCTAATTAACTACTTTAAAATGCAGTTTGTCTTTTAGATCAGTGCACGTATTCATGTGAGAGGCATCCATTATCTTTACAAATGCCTGATTTTTCCTTAAGGTAGCACCTGCCACTCACTTTAGTTGTCAATAGTATGCCACCAAATAAATTTATTGAAAAATAGAACCATTTCTGCTCTTTTTTACTAAAGTAACGGGAAAATCAAAAGTCATCAGATACTCCTTCAAAAATAAATCACTTCCATTTAATCCAGCTCTAATAAAACTGAAATGAGAGGCAATGCCACTCACTGCCTTATTTGTAAGCATGCCAGCACCTGCAAAATTATATAAAACACATCTCTGCAGGTGCTCTTACCATGATTTTCTTTACCAGATCTCTGAAGCGCTAAGTCAGGATGCAGAGACTACCCTTTTCAGTGACAAATAAATGCAGCTTTTCATTTATTATTACTGTTTTATCTAACCGTACTGGAAAATATTCTTAAACCTATAATTTAACACTTCACTCATTTGGTTCTTTTAACTTATCGTTTCCCATAAAAGTATAGTCATCAAGAAAGCAGGACTCCCGTGTATACCGTAAAAGTATATTTATCTTAATTGAACACTTCTGTATATTTCTCAGATGAATATACTCATCAGTATGTTTCAAAGGTTAATTTCTAAACTACTTGTACCAACACATATCTATAAACTAAGGCATTAAAGTGGTACATAAAAGCTGACATGATTTGTTAAACATGTGCAATGAAAAGGTCAATGTGAAATGTATAGGCATGCCTTATTAATAAGCATTTGCAAAAATATGAAAATGTGACATTTTCCATATTTGTGTCTACAAAAACAATTGAGAATGGTATTTAACTTGCTCTCTGGTGCACATAACTGTAGGAGAGTATTGCTTACCTGTTATCAACAAAGTATTGCCACTGCATACTTCCCTTATATTGAGACTCTCCCATGTTACAGTATTTTCTAGCTGCTGGGGAAGAATTATCATACTTTAATGAAGTATCAAATGTTTTTGATTGTTTTGTACATCGACTTTCTGTTTACTTTTGATTTATCTTATCTGATAACTTTTCATTTATTTATTCCTGGTGGTATAATGGGGTCTATCATTAAAAGCTAATTCCATCGAATGTCAGTTTGTCGAACAAAATACACTGAATGTTCGTTTCAGCAAATGTTCACTTCAACAAAATGTTCAACCAGAGAAAGGAAGGAGTTGGCCATAATCGGAAATGTGCCCTTTTCCCCACTGTAGTGTGAGCTCAGAGTTATTATATATAGTTGGGGGGGGGGGGGCTACAGCCCTCCATCTGTGTGGGTTTGAAATACTCTGTTGTGTGTGACATTCAGAATGCTGGCCAAGTCCTTACTTTCCCTGGTTAAATAATTTGTTGAAGTAAATATTTGTTAAAGTAAACATTTGATGTATTTTTTCTTATGAATGGAGGTTTGATGGAATTAGCTTTCAATTAATTAATATAGACCTGGTATAGTGTGGTTGGTCTGGTCTCTTCTGGAGGCAGCAATTATTTAAGCATATCCATGAAATAAACAATTTCCTTGGGTGTGTGCTCAGAAAACTGAGAACTAGCATTTAGTTTGTGCCATAGTATATATAGTTATAATGTGGGACTGAGTACTTGCTATCTGCAAAATATTGCCACTGCATATTTTTCTAAAGGTTGAGATTCTCTGATTTTGTTTTTCTTTTATTCCATGTGCTGCAGTATTTGTAGTTAATGGAGAATTCTGCTATTTCAGGGAGGTATATTTTCAAGTAAATATTACTGCATGGTTTGCAATGAATGATACTTTCAGTTTAAGTTTGTTTTTGCCATTTTCTGCTGGCTTTCCCTTTAATTAACCTTAGCTGTGTAATGGGTACAATATAATTTCTAAGGCAATCACTTATTTAACCTGCCCTAGAGTGAGCAGCTGAGAACTCAAGTGGTTATACGTGACACGTGATAAAAACACAAAAACACACATCCCTGCATCCAGTGTATGACTAGTGTAACCTCCAGGGCTGAAAGTACCAATATCAGAAGAAATTTTTAGTCAGGTTTTGAATGTATCCTGTTCTCCATCATGCAGCTAGCAGTGAGAATTTATATATCTGTATAATATTTAGCACTACAGCTGAGTATTTTATGTGATGATACAGAGAAAGCAATTTTTGTGTTTAGCAATGTATAATAAAAAGCTAAGCCATTTGACTCCAAGAATATTACCATGGCAATGGAAAACTGTAGCATGACTGTTTTCTGATTGCTAAATCACTGTCAAGGAATACAAGTTACTTATATCTGAATGAAGAATTAAAACTCCATTAGTTATTCTAGGCAACTACTTAACATAAAAAGTTAACTAGTCAAAGCAAATTAAGACATTGCTGTGCTCTCTGACTTACAACATTTACTTTTAACAAACAGGTATTGTATATTACTGCATTGTATAAGGTAGGAACAGTTGTGGGATAAGGGGAACAAAGTCAACCACTGGTTAACAATGGTTTACTGTTTGGGCACTTTGATCTAAAATACCAAATTTCTCTAACACAGAGGTACTGTTTCATTTGAAAGTATATTCATCTGATGATTTTCTTGTTTATTATTATGAGTCATTCCTTAAATTGGATGATTTTAATACACCAGGTGTCCCTACTGGCAATTATAATGGACACAACAGATATATTTTGTATAATGAACTGAGGAACTCATGAATGAAGGTTACCACTCACAATGTTCAATCTATAGAATGAACATTAGTGACTAAGAAATGCTACCTACAAAGGAAAACTGCCAAAAGTGTACTTACTTTCTTAAACAGTATGAAGCTGTCCAGGTGCAAATACATTTTGCTGATAAATCTTTTCAGGCTGATTATGACTTTGTGGTACAATATGTAATACCAATATGTGTAATGATGAGACTGACCTTCATAATTTACTCTGATCTGAAAATCTAGTTAGAAATCATGAGAACTCCTCCATATTAGAAGCTTAATACTACCCAAAATAATGTACTTTATTTTTATTTTATTTATTTTACATTTGTTTACTGGGCTAGTCCAACTGGATACATGTCCATTTTCAGTGGAGGCCCGGGGAGAAAAGCTCCTCTACATTCTACTAAAACAAGTTGAAAAGAACACCAAATGCAGAAATACAAAATTATACAATACTTTAGAAACATACAATAAACCTGCTGCAAGTTATAATTGCATTAGAGCTCAATATGAGGCTTAGCAGGGAACACTTATTCAAATAAACAGCTAGGATACTCTATTTCAGCATTAAAAGGAGTTTAAAAAATATAGAAATATTTCTATTTAAAGAAAGAGTCACAGGGACACTTATGAAGAGGAAAATGTAGTGAGCAGGAATTGAGAGAAAGAAGTAAGGGGAAGAAAGAAGTAGATGGCAAGAAGGAAAAAAGATTAATCAGGGTTGTTACAAGAGCATAGCCAGTGATTGGAAAGGAAACGTTTTAGTTTAGCTTTAAATAGTGGGAGTGAAGTTATGGTAGTGAGGTCTTGAGGTAGTTGGTTCCATATTTTGCCAACTGAGTTGGAGAGTATGGAGTTACCTGCTGAGTTATTTGATAGGGAAGTTTGAATAAGTATCTTGTTAGAAGAGCGTAGGTTCTTCAGATTTCTATAGGGTTGTAGGTGGGAGGCGAGCATAGGAGTGTTGTCCGGGTGATAAAGGGCTTTATGGGCAATAGCAAGTTGGTAAGATTGTATTTGGTAGGGTAATTCTAGCCAGCCTAGTTTTTTGAGATTAAGACAATGATGAGTCCTATAAGGAGAATCTGTAGCAAATCTAGCAATGTTGTTGTATGATGAAGCTAGTTTGTTGAGGTTATACTTAGAAAGGTTAGTGTAAATGGGAGAAGCATATAGTAGGGTAGAGATTAAGTGGGTTCTAGCTATGGTAGTTTTAGCTTTGGGAGTTAGGAAAGTTTTGATTCTATAGAGAGAACCAAGTTTTCTGTTGGTAGCTTTTATTGTAGAGTTGATATGAGTGTCAAATTTTAGTTGATTGTCAATAGTAATACCCAAGAGTTTAGTGGTTTGGTCTGGCGAAATGAGGGTACCATCATTGGATGTAAGTGTGAAGGTAATAGAAGGGGACATATGAGTGGGTGCAAAGAGCAGGAGTTTGGTTTTCTTGGGGTTGAGGAGGAGACAATGATTAGAGAACCATTGCTCTATAGTTGTGAAGGTATTTTGTGTGAGAGTGTGCAGCTCTGTCTGTGTTGGGGCTGAGCAGATTATGGTTGTGTCATCTGCATATTGAATGCAAGTTGATTGAGGAGTGGCTAGATGAAGGTCATTTATAAAAATGGAGAATAGTAGAGGACCTAAGATAGAGCCCTGGGGGACCCCTATAGAAGTTGGGAGGAGATCAGAGAGATGGTTATCCCAGAGTACTGCCTGTTTACGGTTATCCAGATAGGATACGAACCAGCTTAATGCAAGACTGTCTAGAGAGAGGGATTTTAAACGATGGAGGAGAAGTTCATGATTGACCATATCAAAGGCTTTTGATAGGTCTACGAAGAATGCTGAGGAAGAGGTGTTATTGTTTCGGTTTTTGTTAATAGAGTCAATAAAGGATAGTAGGGCTGTGGTAGTACTATGGAATGGTGAAACCCATGTTGACAGTTAGCTAGGAGATTGTGGCTTAGTAGGTGATTAAGTAATTGTTTGTGGATACATTTCTCCATTATTTTTGCGAGAGGAGATAGTAGCGCTATGGGGCGGAAGTTGGAATACTCAGTAGAGTCACCTCCTTTGAACAGAGGGATAATATGAGAGATTTTCCACAGTGATGGAATAGTACTTTCTTTTACGGTTCTGTTGATCAGTATGGAGATGGGGTGGGCTACAGCTTTAGCACCTACTTGGAGGTATTCTGCTGGTAATTTGTCAGCTGAGGGGGTTGAGGGCTTTAGTTTTTGAAGCAAGGACAATATATAAGAGGTTGGTATAGGTTTTAGTTGAAATGGTGGGGGAGGGGAGTTTAGGGTTTGTAGTTTGGAGGTATCAGGGCATTGTTGTTTGGCTAGCTTTAATATGGCTGAAGTAAAGAAGGTATTAAATGCATTAGCTGTTTGTAGTGGGTATTCAGGGTTAGAGCCTAGTGGATTTGGTGTGGCAACTTTGCCTGGGGATAACAGCATGTTAATAGAGGACCAAAATTTATGTGGTTGGTTAAGGGATGAATGTTGAAGCTGTGTATAAAAGTTTTTTTTATCTTGTAGAATGGCTTTTTTAGTCACATTTCTTCGTTGTCTAAAAGTGAGGTGATCAGTTATGTTTTTTGTTGTTTGCCATTTAGCCCAAGCTTTGTTCCTGCTAAGGATTAGTTTTTTAGTTTCTTTTGAGAGCCATTGGGCTGTTTTGGGTTTCATACGTATAGAACGCATTGGGGCATGATGTTCTAGGATGTCTAGAAAAGTATTATTAAAGTAAGTAACAGCTTCATCTATAGGGAGAGATTTCAGGGGTGACCAATTAACTTGCATAAGTTCATTATGAAACAGATTGGGGTCAAAGGATTTTTTGCTGCGACCTGTTCTAACTTGGATAGGGATAGCAACATTTGTTTTATGCCTGATAATATATGTTAAGGAGTGGTCACTGAGGTCATCTGGGAGAGTTCCTGTTGTATATTTTTGTTGTGGACTATTTGTTAATACTGGGTCAGGGCCTCTCACAACTATGGACTCAAGCTTCTTCTTACTCTTTTAACTTATGGGAGAACTACTTTGGAATCTTTTCCTCATACACTCATAGGTAAAAACAGACACCATTTGAAGAAAATGCTGAATCATCTCAAGTATCATCAGGCCATAAAAATACCAACTAAGACCACGACAAACTGACTTCCTCCGTCTAGAAATGAAAAGAGAGAAAATGAATTTTTGGGAATTGTGAAGTCCCTTCACAAGAGAGCTTACAGGACTTCTCAAAGCATATTATAAATAAGAGCCATTAAAAGTGAATCCTCACTCCAACACTCTGCACACCCTCTCCCCAAAATGCAGTCCCAAAAGGTCAGAAATTTCTGAGAGAAAAAAAAAAACAAGTTTTAGTCAAAACGAATACAATGATATAGAGGAACTCAGAATATGTTGCCTAAGATTAATCATTTTAATGTAATATTTACATGTTTAAATGAAATTAAAATGGATGAGATTAAAAATGATATTTTATTCTTTAATTCTGATTAATTTAATGAGGTTATACTTTCTATTGGGAAAACAGCCTAAAGAACACCAAAGTAAAAGAATTTATCCAAACTCTGTACAAAATAACTACCTTAGGACAAAAAGAACTCTTTCAAGTAATTTTGTTAGATTTTATTCCTTGTCTAGAATGAACTATAATAAGAAGCAAGCAAGCCGGATGCAAATTAAGATTTGATGTCTGTTGTTAAGGCTTGGGTGGAACTATATAACCATGTGGGAACAGTTAAATCTTGACTATTTCTTCAGGGATATTTTTCATAGATAGTGGAAGTGTTAACAGAAAAATGACATAAAACAAACAAACTAATAGAAGGAACAGGACCAGAGAAAAAGGGGGAAAAACAAAACAAACAGACAATAAAATCAAAGTGGCAAGTGGCACGTATACAGAAGGGATGGAATGTCATGTTGCTCAAGATTTAAAGCATGAATAGTTAAGGAAAGGTATATTCCAATCAAAAGATGAAATGTTAATAATAGCAGCTGAGAACAGCAGACTGCATACACATTGGTTTACAAAGTTACAAGATTAAGACCACTGTAGGTTCTACGGCACAGAACTAGAAACAGCTGCCCATCCTGTTGCTGGTTGTATTGCACTAATGGCTAAGGGTCTGTATACCAAAAGGGACAATGATGTTGAAAGACTGTTACATCAACAATATACAGGCAGCTGAGAAGCACTAAAATGTGAACCAAAGAGTTACTGAAAATGAAAGAAATGTTGATCACATGGGATCATCCAATGCAAGCAATCAATAAAGCAGAAGCATTAAAGCCAGATGTTGTAGTCAAAGGAAAGAGGACAAATGTATTAATCACAGAAACAGCACAACTAATAATTATATTGTCCTGTGTACCAAGAGTTATAATGTCATAAAATAGTGGGATATGCAAGCAGAAGCTAGAACAATCTGGAATAACAGCAGTCATATTGTTCAAACATTAGTAGGAGTAACGGCTAATAAAAGAGATATTTTAATGCATCTAAATATGCTGCCAATATAGCTAAGTCCATAAAATCTCCCGCATTAGGTAAGTCTGGGTAAATCACAATAGTGTGGCAAGGGTGAGTGCAGCAGTGAGGGCAGCAAACACCTTGGGTGCAAAGTTTCAGAGGGTGCAAGCAAGAGTTCCTGCAGAAGACATTACTTTTCTATGTAGTGAAAGGCCAGTGCAGAAAAATAGTTTTTTTTTTTTTGCTCAGCAATTTTATAGCTAAGGGGGGCAAGTAGAATCTGTAGGAAACTAGTAGCAAACAGCTTTCTACAGTTTGCTGAAATCATTGTTTCCATGGATTGGCTGCTGTAGAAGCTGATATACCAATTGGCTTTCTACAGTATGCTTTTTTTTATTTGTGCATTTCCTTTTCACAGAAAAGTTAGTGAAGGTATGGTTTGACTGTTGTAAAAGCTGGTGTACCAGTATACCAAAGTCTTTTTTTTTTCCTTTTTGCTCTTCACTCAAAGAGCTGGGGGTATGGAGTGGCTGCTTTAGAAAGCTAATGCACCAATCAGCTTTCTACAGAGTCCTTTTTTTTTCTCTTCACTTGAAAAACAAGGAGGTGGGTCAGTATTTCTGGGAAGAACACCTGCTGCTAGATGAGCCAGCTCTGGCTTTGGTAGATCACATGTGCTGAGAAGAGCACTGTTGTCAAACATCAGGAATGAAGTAATACTAATTTCAAGAAATTTAAATGTACCCTGACTTAAGAATGTGGTTTATTCCTGTGAAGTTATTAGTAACACTAAACATACAGAGAAATTGAAAAAAGAGAGAGAAAACAATCCTGTTAAGCTGAAGTTGGCCATGGGTTATGAAACCAGTGGTTTTAAATGCAGAGTGGTTTAATGTATAGCTTTTCAACCTGCTTATGGCCATTGCCCTTTTAATATAAAAAAAACTGAAAACATAAAATCAAAAATAAATTTTCATGCAGTTATATGAATTTTATATTTAGAGGCCTTTTTTTTTGTCTTCATGAAATTTACCTGCAAATACCTAACTCAACAACTTCCACTGTTATTACACAGTTGCTCCAGCTGAGAGAATCCCCTCACACACCAATAAAACTGCAGTGTTCTATAGCGACAGTGCTAGTCCCCACTCCCTCCCACACTTAATGTGCTAGTCCCTTCCACACTTGAATGTGCAAGTCCCCCCCAACACTTGAATGCACTTAGACTTATACAAACATAGCAACTACCCCATGTTCATTCTGGTTGATCTTTAAGAAACTAATGAAGGATTTAAAGTGAATTATGAAATCAAGAAAACATGGGCAAACATGAGGCAGTCATTTACCCAGGAGAATAAGGTAAAGGGAAAAGATACAGATTTTGCAGAACATTATATTGGGAGGAAAGCATTAAGAATATTAGGTAAGTAAAGCCATCTGCCAGAATCAGTGTTTCTAACTCTATGCCCATATTCAGCTTCCTGCATGTTATAAACATAAAGGCCATTAAAATATATATGCACAAGACACCTCAACATATTAATTCAGCATTTGTGCACAATATTTTTGTCACCCTTGCCAGTTTGTTTTGCACCTTTCTTACTTCCCTGGTCAAGCCTGAACAATGGCAAGTTGCTGGGCATCAGCTATTCAATGAAAACTAAATATATCTGCAACCTTTAAGAGAATGCAAGCCAGCTCTATTACAAAAATGGATAGAGCTGTAACAATCAGAGAGAGGTCCTGAGGCCAAGTTATTAAACCTAGCCCATGAGGAGTCAGTTGGAAGCAATTGGAATAAGTGGCATTTTGCAGGGTAACCTATTTGGGGAGGTTCTGGCTAGGGCTGTACCACATGGTGGACAGAAGTAGCTCCAGATCAAAAAGTATGGGAAATGCACCTGTAGTATGTCTGAAGACAGTATCTACTCTGATGTCAATGTATGTAGATATGGAGCAGGATTTTGAGCAGGACATAACTAAAATAAAACTCACACTGCCATCGGGATGGTACCATGCTAGGATATTTTAATCTCTCAACCTACACTCAGGGATTCTGCAATATTCTTCCTTCTCTGCAAAGCACTGGCACATTGAGAAGACTAATCAAAGACAGTGGGCAGTGTTGGCTATGGTATATGCACTAGTAAAGCATCAGATATTTGCATGTAATGTAATATAATATAAGAATATGTGATCACAGTATGATATGTATGCTTTGGATTCGGTAGCGGTAGTTGAAGAACAATTGATTAGTGATGGGAACATTTGTTTTTAGAGTCACTTGAGTGGCTTTCTTTAATTATTGTTTTTGAGTTGTAGGCATTGCCTGCTTGGTCTTTTAAATGGGAGATGTAAAGCTACAAAAAAATTAAACTGTTTAGTTGAAGCAAATTATATGGATGAAACACTTTGTAAGCAGATTTGTGTTCCTAATATATGCACATAAGACCTGGTTCCTAAATGCCTAATGCCATATGCTAGGTTTTTAGACTTTATCAAATATTTTTGCAGTGGTGTTCTTATTCAAATAAATCAGATAAAACAGCATAAATCATGAAAAATAATTACATAGTAAGCATGCCTGGCATCATGCTCTGTATCAAACTGTATCACAAATAAAGATTTAAAAACTGACATCAGCAACAATAAAATTACAGGCCACTTTTTTTCTTATTTGGAGATCACTTAACAAGTTTTTTAAGAACATGACAACAGTGAGTGCAGCACGAAAATTGTGTCTTTGGTCCAAACTGCTCATTAAGAATATCTCCAGTAGGACATCCATAGCAGCAGAAGTCACTTAGCACAAGACCCTGAGTGATCAGAACTTAAATCGATGCAGTACACATGTGAACATCCTCACATATGCATATTCCATGGGATCTATGAAAGAAACATTTCCCCTAGGGTTTAGTACATCCCTGTGTATACAAGCCAGAAGTTGCAGAACTCACAAAGGTACAGCAGATATCTCGTAGGCTTTGGCATCTTTGGTATTCCATGCCTTTTTAAAATAAAATGCTGCTGTATAATAACAATCACATGTTCTCAAATATAATTGTGAATTGCTGTGCATGGGTTCAGTATTAATACAGACCACCAAGCAGTGCAAAATGCTACAAATTGTACCCTTGATGCCACTGATCTAGCAACTCATCAAGTGGGAAATGTATATTGCAACTCTAAAAGACATCAATCAAAGAATGAATCATTTGCAATGCATATGACTTGTACTTCAGTGTTCATCTAATTTTCCAGATGAGCAAATCCATGCAAACATGCATTATCAGTCAACTGTGTGTGCCAATTGCCCAGAGCAAGCCAACATGTTGTCTGTTCATAAGTGAATATAAATACAGTGCATGGATAACAGATGTGCAGCCTACAAAAGAAGTAGCATATACAAAGATATGCAGTTCCACATGGGTGATTATGTATAAGGAAACCACCACAGAGAACTTTATTATTCACTTTCTGTTAATGTGCATGACCAAATCCAAACCAAAAGTAATCAACACTATCCAATGATCAGTGATGAACCAACGGTCTCTTTATTGTATTCCAACCCTTCAAAATGTTAAAATTCAGCAAGGAACACTGTTATGTGAAAGACTTTCAGTCTTTGATCATATTTATGATGAAAAGCATGAAATTTCTGCAATACCGACATTCCTATCTTGGAATATGCCGAGCTGTTAGGATTGCTAGTCACTCTATTATATAAGCCATTTGTTTCAGAATTTTCACAATTATTTTACATCTGCTATTTAACCTGAAATTATGCTGCCATATTCTATTCCACTGTTCTATCAGTATCACGGTATGCTCATGTTCATATGTCTTATTTCACACATGTTGCGCATCACTTATGACTGCATCACCTTCTAAGCCTTCAGTAATATTTACTGAGGCTCTTTGGAATATCTCTGTTACTAATGAAGAATAAAACAGAAGAATAAGGAATCTGTACCTTCCTAACCACATATCAAATGAACACACACTGGAGCTGGCTGTATCAAACTTCATCTGCCAGAAAATTTGTTTTGTATCTAGTACTGAAAATTGGCATTCTGGAGATCACTTCTTCACCCAAAAGTAATAGGTTGTTCTTCTTTCGGCTTTTCCCGGTTAGGGGTTGCCACAGTGGAACTCCAGTCCGCTAATGATTGGCAGCAGATTTTTACAGTGCCGAGGTGCCAGCTTGATGCCCAACCTTCAACGAAGGAACGCCCATTCTACACATGTCTTTCGAATGCCACTCGACCACAGGCGGGACATGCAGACTCCACACAGAAGATGCTCCAGCCAAGAATCGAACGGGAGAACCTCTTGCTGTGAGGTGACAATGGTACCGCTGCACCACCGCGGCTTCACCCAAAAGAATAAGGTAATGATCTTTTTTTAAATCATCTTATTCAAATCTCTCAGAGCACAAATATAAATGGTATCTTTCTTTAGACAGTGTCCATATTATTTACCAGCTGGTAATAACGCTTACATTTTCTATGCTCTTCAGTTTATATTTAACTCTACATTTGAGAGCTATTCTTACAACCCCTGGAGTGTGCATTTTGGTACAGGATCAAGTTTTATTTGAATGGCATATTCTAAAGTAACACAATTTGGCTAAACTTAATATATAATAAATAAATAAACAAAAAACATGTTTGTAAAAGAAAAGTTCAGAGTAATGGTGAGTGTGGAAGAGAGGTGAAAAGGAGAGTACAGGCAGGATGGAGTGGGTGGAGAAGAGTGTCAGGAGTGATTTGTGACAGACGAGTACCAGTAAGAGTGAAAGGGAAGGTCTACAAGAGGGTAGGGAGACCAGCTATGTTATATGGGTTGGAGACAGTGGCATTGACAAAAAGGCAGGAGTCAGAGCTTGACGTGGCAGAGTTGAAGATGTTAAGATTTGCACTGGGTGTGACGAGGATGGACAGGATTAGGAATAAGTATATTAGAGGGTCAGCCCAGGTTGGAAGGTTTGGAGACAAAGCCAGAGAGGCAAGATTACGTTAGTTTGGACATGTGCTGAGGAGGGATGCAGAGTATATTGGGAAAAAGATGCAAAGGATGAAGCTACCAGGTAACAGGAAAAGAGGAAGGCCTAAGATAAGGTTTATGGATGTGGTGAGAGAGGACATGCAGGTGGTTGGTGTGACAGAGCAAGATGCAGAGGACAGGAAGAAATGGAAACAGTTGATCTGCTGTGGCAACCCCTAATGGGAGCAGCAGAAAGAAAAATATGTAAAAGAAAATACTACTACTTTATTAATACACACTAAAAGTAAACATATCTATCTTGAATGCTGAGCAGACTACATCTTTCATTACAGAAATTCAAACTTATCTTTAGACAAAACATTGCACTGTACTAATGTGTAGTTTAAATTCAACATTATGTTTGTTCATTCTTAATGTTTCCTGCCAGCAGTCTAATGTGCATTTTTCTCTAAGGGGAACGGAGGCACTTTCAAACTTCTCTATAAGCCTGTTCTATTCAACAGAACCAGGAAACGCCTCATTTACATATTTCTGTTCAACAACATGCAGACTCTTTTGAACACACTTTTGTTTATCTTAGCAAAATTTCCTTTACTGTCATAGATTTGGCAGGCTGTATTAAATACAAGACAGCTTTCCTTCTCATTCATAATACATAACAGAAATACCAACCAATTCAAAAAGATTCTTAAAAATGATCTTAATGACACCTGGCTTTGTTCCTGCACTACTCCTGGCTAATTCATTTTAATAGTTTCTTGTCATACTTTTTCTTCTTCCCTGACCACCTCATAATGTATGCTCTCTCTCATGTTTAGATAATCTCTAACCTCATCCTTGTCTATCCAATTTCTCCCCTACAAACCCTTCATCAGCTTACTTTGCGAAACTACAGTGTCTACACTACAATAAGGAATTAGATGATTGCATAATACAAATGTCAGCTATAATAGCATAGAATGTAATTTCCGGTGTACTGTATGTCCTGCATATTTTTGTATAATTTATTTTATAAGTTTTGTATAATCTCTATATGCGGAGCTTTTCTCCCCAGGCCACTGTTGAAAATGGGTCTTATCCCAGTCGGACTTTCCCGGTAAACTAATATAAAATAAAATAAATAAATAATACCACGCAACGCAAAAAGCATAAATAGAAATCACACATTCTTTCTCTGACCTCCATTTCTGGATTTTCACATGATTTTTTTTCTTTTTAATATCCTCATGTTCTTTCTCATTTTTGCCTTTTACATTTTAACTCATTTGTTGCGCCTCCGCACACATCCACAGCTTTTGACAAGGTCAGATATGTCTTAATAGCCTGCTACCTGTTTCATCCTTTCTTGTTCATGTACTGTATACAAATTCACATTCTTTGACTTAGTTCTTCAACTTAGTAACAAAAAACATATGTAGTCTATATAGAACCTTAAGAGAACAATTCAAGGCATATTTTTCATTAGGATTAAGTGGTGCTGCGGTAGCGTTGCCGCTTTACAGTTAGACGTTGCCCGTTCGATTCTCAGTTGGAGCGTCTTCTGTATGACGACATGCGTGAATGGGCGTTCCTTCATTGAAGGTTGTGCATTAGGCCCGGCAAGCCAGCACGTAAAACTCTACTGCCAATCATTAGCGGACTGGAGTTCCGCTGTGGCGACACCTAACCGGGAAAAGCCGAAAGACACAAACATTAAATTACTTTCTGAATTTCTCTCTAAATGTTGCTGTTTGTCTTTCTTCATATCAAGAAAATAAAAAAAGTTAAACCTGTTTAAAATGTCTTCCCTGGAATATAAAACATGGCAAACACAACAACCAAGTCCCAGCCACTGATAAAGGTAACTGCCAGATAAACACTGAAAATCCAAAGCATAAACATTTGGCAGGAACACCACAGCTTCACACAGTAAAAGTATTTATTTGTAAAAATGGACCAGATCCATTTTTACAAATAAATACTTTTACTATGTGAAGCTGTGGCGTTCCTGCCAATTTTTATGCTTGGAATGTAAAACATTGGATATTTTTGGACTCTGGATAGTCTACATTTAGTGAGGAAATGATCAAATTTATGAATCCAAAGCTTCATATTTTTGATGAACTTCCTTCCAGCAATGATGTAGGTTTTTTTTACTAGATATGTACATAGGGTTTAGTTACATGGGTGGTGTTGTATATGTTCATTTTCAATGTACTTTATTGTGTCGTGATGAGCATTTTGTTAACTGTTTTTATATATGCACATAATGTATGTGTTGTACATAGTATGTGCAGTGTGTTTATTTCTAGTTCAAACCTGGGTAACTGGGGATTGAGCCCATTATTCATTTTATATATTTTTGTTTACTTTTCCTTTTTGTGTGTGTAAGGGAAGATTTCAGACTGAATGATTGTTTTATGTGGCCTGGAGTATTTCTGGGTTGACTGGGTGTCTGCATTTTGTATGAGAAATCCATTTTGCTTTTTTTCACAGTTAGTGCAAATATGGTAATTTAAGGTGATTTTAAGGTATATTTATTTCAAGTAATGATGTGGATAAAATAATGTTAAATGCTTTGATGATGTAGGCATGATGCTGGTAAATATTTGATAATGTAGGCGGGATTCTGATAAAAAATATATACACATGAGCCCAGATATCTGATTAGAGGTATAGAGGTGTAGCTAGCTTTCCTGGCATCTGGTGCCATTCTTTGATCTGGTTCCCCTATATATAAATATAAATACATATATATATATATATATATATATATATATATATATATATATACACATATATATCCATTCTCATTTTGATCCACTGAAACCGGTTTCAATGAAAGGGAATTAACCAAAAACAGTTCACCAAATCCACCAGCCCCACTCTCCCTAGAATTACATATACCAACTCTGAGGTTGCAGAACAGCAGAGAAAAAGGCAATCTCCACTTTTGTTGAAGGTGGTTACAGTGAACTCAGTTTGGTTTCTTTCTATTTGCTGAAATCACCTTTGATGAACTGACATGTTCCACCTCCACCTCTTCTATGTTAAGGTGTAAAAAAAAAAAAATTTTACTTTCCCACTGTGTAGCAGACTGCTTGTTACATACATTTGCAAGAAGCTGCTACTGTTTATGTTACACATATAGCATTAAAGAGCTTATTTTCTGACCATAAATGCAGTATTGGCATTCTGGCATTTCTAAATGCCAGTAATGCAACGAGGACCAGCCGAAACCTGCTGATTGTGTCCCCTAGCACATTGCACCCAACCCTAGCCATATGTCTGTGTCTGATCCAATGAAAACTGAAGCCAGCAAGAATTACATAGTTATGCTAGGATTGTAAAGTTGCAAAAGATAACAGGACTAATGACATTAAGGCAGGGATACCAGCAGAGGACATGATTAAGATAACTAGGAAGCATGTACTGAAACATTAGCCATTTTGGGGTCATTGATCTTTAGGTTAGAGGAAGTAGCTAACTAAAATGGAAGGAAGAAGGGAGGTCACAGAAGTAGAATTGAGGTGCTCAAGAAGTAGTCAAAAGGGGGAAGATACCAAACAAAACAAGGGAACATACAAGTGTTACTTGTAGCACATGTGGGTAGTATCATTATGCAGTTCAGAGTATGGGTAAGAAAATGGGAGAGCTGAAAGAAATGATTTAGGAGGGAAAGGTAGATATTGTTATCAGCACAGAAATATGGGCCAAAAACAAGAAGGGTGTGGTAAATAAGTCCCTGGGAATACGTTCTTGGGGACTGACAGAGAACAGAGTAATAGAGGTGCCACAACAATTTCCAAAAGGAAGGCACTGAATTCAAGGTCAAGGAGGAGGAGGGACACCGAGCCATGCAAAGATGAAAGATCAGACAGAGTCAGACACATAAGTAAGGACCCTGATGCGGGGGGAGGGGGGGCTGACATAATGGTTAAGGTCTTCACCTACTAGACACAAGGTACAGGGTTTTATTTTGACCAAACATTATTCACTAGGTATAAAATGGCCCTTCACAGCCATTAGCCTAGTTTTTGTCTATGGACCTACGTTAGATAAAATAGAGGAAAGGAGGGCTGACTCAGTGCACTGATCCAGATACATCCTGAGAGTAGGAAAAGGGGCTACAGAGAAAAATAAAACTAAGGAGGAGGAGGAAGAGGGTACAACTATGGGGGATCTCAATCTTCAGGTTCTGAGTCCGATGGTAAGGAGAGGGAACACAGGGCTAACCTAACCAAGGCAGGAAAGGTTAAGGGATGTAAAGTGAAGGTGCCAGAATGTGGCTTATACTTTATATGCAGGGAGAGGTAAGAAAACAAGATCAAAGATTACAGTGTGAAATTTTAGGGAATGGGCTATGCTGAGCTTATGAGATGGTCTTAGTCAAATTAAAAGTTTGGTGTTCAATGTACACTTAACTAAGTGGAGAGCACATACTCAATATATTCATGCAGGCAATGGGTTTAAAAAGTTGTGAGAATCTTTTACAGCCACTAATCACGATTTATCCAAGACTGAGTGAAACAGACAATATCTAGCTTTCAGCTATGGATGGCCTTACAGCATCAGACTGTTTGCATACAAACATTAGCAAAGCCAGTACTGACCCATATGTTTAGTAGAGTTGAGAGGGATGGAACAAGATATGTTGGAAGATACCAACCACTACCACTATGCATGAAAACCAGAATGTGTAGGTATAGCTGGAAAAGAGATTCATTGTGAGGCAATCCATAGGAGGGGTATTAAATAACAGCAACTGAAGTAGAGAGGTAATTAAGCTTTATAACAGAAAAATGTACTGCAGTATTGAGGACAGCAGATTTGAAATACTGAACATAATACTAGATGTCCAGCAGATTTGTGTGGATTGAGAGGGAAAAAAGGAAGACATGCTGTGGGAGTGTCTGGTGGAGAAGTGAGGTTATGATGTAATAAAGTGGAACTAATAAAGGTCTGTGGAACCTATCAGTAGGCTGGATATTTCTCAGCAGTGTCCACCATTATGCAGGCATTGAGAGCTACAGCATTATACATAATCATCCATGGATATTACTAGTATGCAAAAACAAAACTATAGTTGAGTACTACAAATTCAGATAGCAGAGCAGAAAGAAAGTGGCTAAGAATCAACTTCCTGGGTACAATATCATGATACTTCAACTTTGGAAGGATGGCACTATTAAGTACATTTAAAGGGTGACAAGAACCAAGGTAGCTAGGCCTCTTATAGTTCCTGGGATTTACACAGTTCAAGCAAAACATAACATATGTAGATGCAGGAGGGTACATTTGGAACAACACTGACAATACAAAATCTGTCTTGCAATAGCAATCCACAGCTCCCATCCTTAGACATAACTATTTAATACAGACATAAAAGTGGCTTAATGACTCCATGGTTGATTGCAGAGTAAAAGAATAGTTGTGCAAAATCTTACCATAACCATAGATGTCCTTCTCTTCCATGTTGCAGTATTCTTGGTATGGGATTTTCTGTCTCAGTCGACCCATACATCGGCTCCTATATAAAAGTTTCAGCTTGGCTGTTGTAATTGTGTGGGATATCACATGTAGGGCCATAAACCAGGGACCTTAAATGTGATGTCTGCATGCACAGACTTCTGAACTTGAAAGCCCAGCTGGAGTAGAGATGTCAAGTGATGTCATAGGGTCAAGGAGCCATTATTTAGTTAAACTGGTCACAGGGTAGGGTATAATCCCCAAGAGACCTAAGACAGATCAGTAGTGATTGAGAGAAAGGATAAGGAGGTTAGGTGGGTGGGAAGGAATATTGCAACATGAAAGAGAAGGACACCTATGGTTATGGTAAGATTTTACACAACTATACTATGTTCTTCTATTCCTATGTTGCAGTATTCTTGGTGTGGGAGAGTACCACAGCTTAGTTGGAAGGATAGGTAGAAGAGGCTGATTCCACAAAGCCCTGCAGGATTGCTCTGGCAAATTCTGCACATGCTCTGGAGACAGTGTCTAACTTGTAGTGTTTGGTGAAAGTGTGAATGGTTGACCATGTGGCTGCTTCTAATATGGAAGCAGTGTCCAGGCCTTTTAAGAAGACTTTGGAGGCTGCCACTACCCTGGTGGAGTGAGCTTTTACTCCCTACGGGAGTTTTTTGCCATGGTGTGAATAACAGAGACAAATAGCTTTTCTAATCCAACATACGATGGTTTGTTTGGAGACTGCCTTGCCCAGGGCTCTAGGGTGGAAGGAAACAAAGAGCTGACTGGATTTTCTTATGGATTTTGCTTTGTCTAGGTGAAATCTTGGCTGTCTGTGTACATCCAGGGAGTGGAGTATTCTCTCACTTTCACTGGTATCAGAGGGGTAGAAGGTGGGCAGATGAATAGATTGGTTTAAGGACAGATCATTGACCACCTTTGTCATAAAGGAAGGGTTAGTTCTTAGTGTTACCCTGTGTTTGTGGACAATAGTGTATGGAGGGCAGAACATTAGGGCCTGTAATTCAAACACCCTTCTGGCTGAAGTTATGGCCACTAGCAGGACTATCTTCCATGTGCACTTTTGCAGAGTAGTCATACTAGCAGGTTCAAATGGAGACTGGGTTAGTTTTTCCAGGATGAAGTTCAGGTCCCATGGAGGTGGGATGGGTTTTCTTGGTGGCCTGATGTGTAAGACCCCTTTTAAGAATAGCTTCACATCAAGCGTGGCTAGTAGGGGAGGGTCTAGTGGGAGGCAGGCTGAAATTGCTGAAAAGTGGACTTTCACTGAAGAGTAAGAGAGTCTCCCTTTTACTAGTTGACAGACATATGGAAGAACTAGGGGGATCTGCAATGCATGGATCTCTGCCCTTGCCCAGACACCATCTTGAAAATCTCGCCCATTTAGCTAAGTAAGATTTTCTTGTAGCAGGTTTCCTGGCCTCCCACAGGATTGAAAGCATGTCTTCTGAGTAGTGGTGCCTGAAGAGAATTAGAAGTTTATCACCCACAGTGTCAGTGACAACATCTGCAAGTGTGGGTGGATGAGGATTCCCATTTGTTGAGTCAGAAGGTCCGCCTTGTGGGGTAACTTGTGGTGACTGCCCTTGGCTAGATTGAGAAGTAGGGGGAACCAGTGCTGCCTTGGCCAGTAGGGGGTCACCAACAAGATTTTTGGTTTGTCTCTCCTGATTTTCAGGAGGACCTTTTGAATTAATGGGAATGGAGGAAAGGCATACAGAAACCTTCCCTTCCATGAAATGCTGACTGCATCTACTCTCCAAGGTAGTGGGGAGTAGGTCTTGGAGCAGAAGGTCTGCAGTTGTCTGTTCTGGGGGGAGGCAAACAAATCTACTTGAGGTGTGCCCCACCAGTGGACAATATCTAGAAAGACATTCCTGTCCAGCATCCATTCGTGATTTGGAGACAATGTCCTGCTGAGAAGGTCTGCTTTTTTGTTGTCTTGTGTTTGGATGTAGGATACCTGCAGGGACAAGTTGTGTTGTGAGGCTAGGTCCCAGATTAGTAAGGTTAGTCTACAAAGGTGGTAGGCTTTTGTCCCTCCCTGCTTGTTGAGGTACCACAAAACTGTGGTGTTGTATGTTATTATTTGGAGAACACCTGCTTGTAGGAGTGGAAGGAAGGCTTTCAGTGCCAGAAGGACTGCTGTCATTTCCCTCACATTGATGTGTTTGCTCTTTAAGAAAGGCTGCCACTTTGCATGAACCCTGTAGTTTGCCATTGTGGCTCCCCATCCTAAGTCTGAAGCATCTGTTTGCATGAACTGGTTTGGCAGAGGTAGCTGTAGTGGAAGGCCCAGATTCAGCTGAACTTGCTGAATCCACCACTTTAATTCTGACTGTAGGCAGGGCAAGAGAATGATTTCTTACTCGAGGATGTTGGTGCTGTGACTATACATTTTTTAGATACCACTGCAGCTTTCGCATGTGCATTCTGGCTAGTGGTAGCATAGGGATGGTGGCTGCCATTAGACCCAGGGTCTGTAGGAATTGCCTTGCAGTTATTTGCTGAGTCTGCGGCAGGACTTTGAAGTGAGCGGTCAGGGAGCTGACTTTGTCCTGGAGAAGAAAGGCTTTCATTATATCCATTTTGATCCTGCAACCCAGAAATATTTTGTCTTGTTCTGGGGTCAAGGAGGATTTCGCGAGGTTGAGGGTGAAGCCCAGTCTTTGTAGTAGGCACATGGTGAACTCTAGATGGATTAACAGGGTTCCCTTGCAATCTAGCAGGATCAGGATGTCATCCAGGTGGGGGTAAATGTGGATCCCTTATTTTCTGCAATAGGCTATAGTCGGTGCCAGGCACTTTGTGAACACTCTGGGGGCAGTGAACAAACTAAAGGGCAATACAGTAAACTGGAAGTGAGAGGAGGGTCCAGAGAAATGTAAGAATTTTCTGTGGGAAGGTAGAATGGATATGTGCAGATAGGCTTCTTTCAGGTCGACTGTGGCCATGAAAGCCTGGGCTGTTATGAGAGGGAGTAAATTTGGTAGGGACAACATTCTGAAGGTGGAACTTTTAAGAATACGAATGAGTTGGAAAATCTCACACCAATATACTGCAACATAGGAACAGAAGGACATCTAATGATACAGTCAACAGAAGGAGGAAACATACCTTAAATTTCAGAAAAATATCTCAAATGACCATTATACAAAAGTTGGGGCACTCTCCAGGAATGAAAAAGTGTGAGCAAGACAGACTGTTTTTCAGTCTCCCACAGTGGTTAGAAGTGAGAAGCGATTGTAACCTAGCATAAATTCACATTATATTTTATGCAGTCTTCAGAAATCTCAGTGTCTCTCTGGCTGACTATATTACAGTAATGTGCAGCACTGAATAAAGTTTTTGGTTTTGCATTTGGAAGATGATGAGGGGAAACTGGCACAACTACCAAAACCCAAAGCAGACACAGGAAAGACATTTAGACCCTGCACAGAAGGCATCCCAGCTGAGAACTGGTCAAGAGAACCAAGTACGTTCAGGCAGTAATGCTAACAGCTGCAGTACAGTGTTTGCCATGTGCCTATGTATCATTTAAAAAAATTGTCTGTTCAGCTTGAATGGAATGGTTTAATGAAAAAAAGCTAAGATTAAATGCAAAAAGCACAGTATTCTCACATTTGGTAGGTTACTCTCATCTAGTACTTACACCATAACTAGTACCCCATTCCAAACAGACATACTGTAATTGTGACTCTCATCTACTACTTATACCATAACTAGTACCCCACTCCAAACAGACATGACTGTGACTCCCATCTGCTAGTTACACCATAACTAGTACCCCAAACACAAACAGATATGATTCTGACTCTCATCTAGTACTTACACCACAACTAGTACCCCACACCAAACAGACATGATTGTGACTCTCATCTAGTACTTACACCATAACTAGTATCCCACTCCAAACAGACATGATTGTGACTCTCATCTACTACTTAAACCATAACTAGCACCCCACTCCAAACAGACTTGATTGCGACTCTCATCTAGTACTTACACCATAACTAGTATCCCACTCCAAACAGACATAGGTTCATACTAGGCTATCTGCCCTAGGGCATTTATAAGCCTAGCCAGAATGTGTTTGGCTTTCGCCACCCATTTTTAATTTATTTTGCTATGCCCTTTTTCGAGGTTAGTATACTGTGCCTCTGTCTAATAGTGACACAGAAGTGATACCTGGGGTAAACCTACGATCTCCCATCCACTCATCAAGATTCCTCTTGAAGAGAGTCAATGAGGGACTCTGCCTAACCTGGACATGATTGTGACTCTCATCTACTACTTACACCATAATTAGTACCCCACTCCAAACAGACATGACTGTGACTCTCATCTACTACTTACACCATAACTAGTACCCCACTCCAAACAGATATGATTGTCAGGGATCTTGGCACTTGGTTCTGTTGCTTAAACAACAATGTCTCATTAGTAATCCGAAAATCATTCTGCACAGCACAACTAATATTTAAGGCTTCCCATCCAGGTAAAATAAGTTATTTTCCTGGTCTACTCAGGACTGATTAAGACAATTATTTAGTACAATATCCCCTCTGGCATAAACCTATGCAAATACATCACACAGCTAGAAAGAGTCCAGTGATTTCTAACAATAAAGCCTAGAGCTCAGAAGACGCATTACTCCTATGATAGTCTGTAAGCCTTGGTACTTATACTCGGTATCTGTTATAAAATCTGACTTGGAGATCTATGTCTTACGTTCCAAAAAATTAAAGAAGCAGAGCTCCTTGATCTCTTACATCTCCACTAGACAAAAAGCTCCATAAATACTAGAATTAGGGACTCAAATCTCAATCAATGTATAAATAAAACATGCTGGGGGTAAGTATATTACCCAATATTTAGTCTATCTCTGGAATAAATTAGCCTTATTATGCAAAACAGAAGGACATACCTGCATCTTTTAACCTGAATCTTGATGACTGGATGTGCATTAGCAAATTCACTCCTGGTCCAATAGGCTTTACCATTCTAGAACCAGTAGTTATATTACAAAGGGGGGGGGCTTATTGGCAAGGCACAGATGGTCTCTAGACTTATTTACCTTGTCATTCCTACAAATGTATTGCTTGCATAAAACAGACTTGAATATCATTTTAAAATGACAGGATTAAAGCAAGGTGCAATGCAAATGCAGGAGAATATCAGAAATACAAAGTGTTGACAGATTTCACACAAAATTTTATATGAATTATTAAATGAAAAAGAAAAAGTGATCTGTATGCTATTGTACATCAGTCAGTCAAGCTCTGACATTCAGCATTTAACGTTTCCAAATTCTGTTTTTTCTAAGTGAGCTCTAATCAATTTTTATCATATCAGGAAATCTGCTAATTGAGTTTCCATTATTCATTATGTATACAGTTTGCTATACACACAGCAAATCCTTCCTCCCCTTCACTAATAGTTGTAACTACATTTCAGAACCATAATACTCATATGGCCACACAAATGTCAGCCTTTTATTCTTTGTTTTAAATGTCTAGGCCCTGTGTACTGCCTGCATAAATCATTTTGTTCTATTTTTGTCTTCTTTGCATAGTTTATACATGCATACATACATATGTATGTCATACCTCTCAACCGTACCAAATTTCTCGTCAAATACCGGTTTTGAGGGCAAAATATTGGGGTGCCACGAATTCCCACGTGGCCCCTTTAATTTCTAAATTTCCTGTTTGTTTTTTTCAGCCCATGGCTCCTCCTCTGCATAAAAGCCCTATATTCTCTTAACTTTTATTTAATGGTAGGCATTTGTGTGTGATTTTTACTTTATAGCTGTAGCCAATACTTTTTGGTGTAACTGTGACTACTTGTAATAACTGTGCCACGCAATCATCACGGCAGCCGTTAACGTACATGTGTGATTACTTTTAACTGTTCATGGCAGCTGTTAACTTATTTTTAACTGTGCCAGCCAGGCATTAACCTAATGAGAAACTGTGTGTTTTACTTAAATATCGCATTACATTAACTTAAGAAGAAACTGTGCGTTTTACTTGTTTTTCTTATATTACATTAACAAGAAACTGTGCGTTTTACTTGAATTATTTTTAATAGTGCCAGCCAGTGTGGCCAGCACAGTTAAAAGTAATTCAAGTAAAACACACAGTTTCTTGTTAATGTAATGCAAGTAAAACAAGTATAATGCACAGTTTCTTGCTAAGTTAATGCAATGCAGGTTAAACGCACAGTTTCTCATTTGGTTAATGCCTGGCAGCCAGGCATCAACCTAATGAGAAAATGCGCGTTTCACTTCACTTCCACTGTTACAGAATGTGGCTTCACAGCTAGTCCTAGCAGTCTTCTTTGTTATGCACCTGTGATGAGTATCACAAAGTGATGTTAAGGTGGCAGTGGAAACATCTTGCTTTGGTTTCCACTGATTTCCTTTTCATGTTAATGCAGGAGCAAATACAGAAATTAAAAACAAAATAAGTTTAGTAAGTAGTTCACTATACCCATTTCTCCTAACAAAGTAATATACTGATAAAAGTGGAAATGGCTATGTCTATATCTAATTCTTCTTGTCTTTAAACTTTGTACTTCCATTGTATCTACCAAGCCTTGCAGGAAGAACCAGGAAAAAAAGGTTACAGTTCGGGCATCTAGACATTAATATTTAAGAACTTCACGTGTATTCCTTAAATAGTAAAGTTATGTGTCAGTTTTTTTTTTTTTTTTTTTTTTTGCTTTTCTGTTTCAGGTCAAGCAGAATTAGATGGTGTGTAGATACCACAAATTCTAATCTTAGCTCATCAACATACAATATGTGATAATGTCAGGGAAAGGGGACATGCAAGCAGTGCAGGGAAATGTAATTTTTTTTTTTTTTTTTTTTTTTTATGGAGGAAATAAGTCTTTCATATGCTACAAATTTTGAAGCTGTTTATTTAAAATCCACTAAATGATCAGTGATATTATGACGGTTCTTGTGAATGAAGATTTACATTAAGTTGCATTTTTCATTGTATAAGATCTTTAAACAATTCTTGGCAATGAATATATATTTTCTTTTCTCTGTTTTTTTTTTGGTTATTAAATGAAAACTCATAAATAAAAATATATTTGAAACTGGATGTCAAACTGGCAAATGTGCAAATACCAAATTAATGAAATGCGCTATGCTTTAGTTTTCAGGCTAAAATGCAAAAGCTATAACACTATTTCTTACAGATACATATCTACTGATGCAGATTTTCATGTTCAGTATTTCTGTCAATAATGGGCGGCCACAGTGGTGCAGCGGTTAGCATTGCCACCTCACAGCAAGAGGTACTCCGGTTTGATCCTCGGCTGGGGTGCCTTCTTTGTGGAGTCTGCATGTCCTCCCTGTGGTCATGTGGGTTTTCTCCGGGTGCTCCTGTTTCCTCCCACATCCCAAAGACATGCTGCAGGTGGATTGGACACTCTAAATTGGCCCTAGGTGTGAGTGCATGCATCTGTGTGCCTTCTGTGGAAGGTTGGGTGACAGGCTGGCAACTCGACACTGTAAAACTCCACTGAGCAAACAGGTGATTCGCTAAGGCGACCCCTAACTGGGATAGCAGAGAAGAAGAAGTATTTCTGTCAATAAATTTTAAACAAATGGTATTTTTTATGATTTTAAATATTTAACTTCTTCTTGAGGTGTGATCTCATGGCAGCCAAGAGGAACTCTGAGCAAGGACCTGAAAAAGTGCAGCTATCACATTAATGATATGGTCCCCATAAATAACAATGTTCCTAACTGAAGATACTGAACACTCTCACCAAAAGTTAGCATAAGCTCACCATAACCATAAATAGTGGTTTTCAATACTTCCCCAAAATATTCAATACTGATCTTATGTTTTCATTTCCCAAACAAAAGCATCTTTATTCCTGCAAGAATAGTGTTTTGGCAGAATGAGTTGACCTTTAGACAAAGAACTGTACCCTATGAGGTACAATTCATGACACTAATGGTTGTAAATTACATATTGAAAATCTGAGTCTGGAGTACTGAAGTGATAAAACTGTAAACAAACTTTTACTGATATGAAACATAAGTCATAAATCTGATAAATATAATTTCCAACTAGTCTACCAGAATACATAATTATTGCTTCTGGATGTACACACAATCATTCCAAAACTGTCAACGAGTCAGGTAATACAGAGGTTAAAATCCTTAATATACTATAAAGAAATTGATTTAATTTATCCTAGACATACTTAACTATTACTGGATGACAAACATTAGCACTGAAACATAATGTCCAGTGGCATAATTTATTTATATTTATTTATTTGTCCATATGCAAGCATAGTGTTAAAATAAAATTCCAATTAGATGTTAGCAAGAAAAGACAAAATGACTCCTACGTATCATTTAGAACTCTACACATTTCACTCAATTGTATGGTCAAAACTTTATACTTCTTAGTGATGAAAAACCTCTAGGCAATTTAGAATAACTCAAAAGCCAACTCTCAAGCCATAGTTGAGAGATGGAGGTCTCAGATTACAAAAATATTCATTTAAAATCATTTACAAAAATGCAAGGGAAGCCCAGATTACTTTAGGTCAAGATAAGTCATTCACAACAGTTCTCAATAATACAGCAGAGTCAAATGTTACAGAACACTGTATATATTTATTGCAAATAGTATACCTAAAGCTTTAATACTAGTATAAATCCAGCTATAGATAAAAACAATGATAGAAAATGCGAATTGAGCCAAAACAACAGAGTACAAAATCATCAAGGATACATCCCAAGCATTCACTTTAAGGAAGTATGCTAATGTCAGTGGGGCTTAACTTGTATGAGCTGATGACAATTTTATATTTAAAAATACAAGACTAATTGTACCATTACAAACAAGAACTTTGCAATAGCTTATGAAATGCATTAGGGAACTTAAAACCTTTATTCATATAAGAAGCTAGTTCCCAGACACAGCCAAGTTTCATGAAAGTTCATCTTTCACAGTTGCTTGACATACCAGTACAGTCTGTCAAGGAGAAACTATGACTAAGTGAGGATTTCTGTGCTCATATTTCAGGAGAGTAATTATTTGTGTTAAAATATGATTAGTGAAGACGTTTTACTGATAGAACATGATTCATCTGCTTGTATTACCCTACTGTTCAATGGTGAAAAGTTTTCTAGCTATGCAAATGCCTAGAGTTTCAGCTCAGAAAGCTTATGCCATTGTGATCCCCACTCACCAGCATAATAGAGGAATTTATGAGTGCCCTAGAGAATACACTGACTAAGCAATGTGATAAGGAATCTGTAAAAGCAATATATTCATGTATATTAATGGAAATATAAACCTGCACCTCATGCCACCAGTAGACAACAGGCAGCACTATCTTTACTTGAACCAGTGTTTAAGAAACATTTGAAGAGTGACTGCCTATTACCGAGGACTATAAACAATAGTGAACTATATGTATACATAGTTATTACTTCAGTATTTCATTTACTCTACATGAGTATAAAATGTTTATTGAAAGAAGACATAACACATAAAAGGCAGCCATCAAGAAAGACTGGAGATACGCAAAGGTAATCTTTGTATCACAATCTGCAAACAGGAAGGAGTATATTGCTTAAACGGTTAAGAGTGATTGATATGCCTTACATCTCTCTCTCTCTCTCTCTCTTACTCTTTTCATTTGGGGGGGCCCTCGTATCCATCAATGAACCTCAATTACTTCTCCTAATGAAGAGGGGATGTTTTTATTATGCAGGTAAATACAACTTGGAAGAGGAAATAATCATTAATATCGAAGGACAGAACTTGCAATGATGCCTTATATTTTTCACACCACTCTTTCAGCCTACTACAGCATTGCTGCACCTAACGTGTACACGTAGCCACTGTACTGCCATTTACTGTCTACTACAGGGTGCCTATCTATGACAGAAAGCCACAACCAACTTTGGAGGAAGGACTGACAGCCCCCACACCCATGTATGCTGTCAATTTCCAACCTACTAGTGAAACCTTGGTAACGAGCATTACATTCAGATGCCCTCACATACTGCCAGTGGACTGCCTGCAGCTTTCTTTTCAATGCAGCTAAATCAACAATCAAAGTAAAGGGACTGATTAACTCTGTATATAGTTTCGAAGTTAACTGATTAGATATTGTTCTTTTTGTAGGAATCTTTTACTGTTATGAAACTGTTAGATTATGAAAATCAGTAAGGTTCTAAAATTTGGCATCAGGTATTCTACCACAAGGACATGTTTACATGACAAGGAAACCTTCTGCTCACCTTAATGTCTATATAAGATATTGGTTAAAGTGTGCTTGGAATGTTGAGTAGGTACCAACTGTTATAGAATTAAAACAAAATATTATTTTTGTCTTTAAAATATAGGTGACACATGATTGCATAAAGTCATGTAAAACAGTTAATACTTAAAGATTTTATAGCAGAGAACAACACTAGGGTTATCATGATCCAATGGTCTAAAGTCTGGATGAAAATGTTTCATTTTGTTTTAGGGTAAAGGTCAGATATGTGGAGTCCCAAGAGACTCTGAAGAGTGATCAGATCTCCTGTGTTCAAGGGTTCATTACTGGCCTAACATAGAACAGCCTGCTCAGGTAAGAAGTTGAGTAATCCATAACTCTGACAGCAAGTTTATGTAAGACTTTGGCAGCTTCCTCTAATTATCACTATGGAGAAACTACATCAAGGTCTTTCTCTGACTAGTACTTTCGTTTGTTAATTAGGTAAATGAATCATTCCTAGAAGCTGGAGTATTGTTTAGTCAGTACCCGAGCCAAATGGTAAAAACAGATGTACATCAGTAAGTACGTGAACATGAATAAATCATTTAAATACACTGAAGCTGCTTAATGAATGGGAAAATAATACAATCAGTAAATGAGAAATAGTGGAAAAAGAAAGAAATCTAGATGATGATGAAGATGAAAATGATGATCGTGATGAAGATTGCAATTATCCCCTAATATATGTAAATCATAATGCCTGACACTGTGGGTATAACAGAGGAATTAACATATGCCAAAGAAGTTGTGAGACCCAGCACCACAGGCAAGGACTGAAAGGGCATTAATTTGCAGATAGCACTCATTGTGGAGAGCATTACTGCACTTAGAGAATTGGCTGTTAAAGTGCTTTGTATTTTTTTTTTTTATTACAATATACTTTTTCTATATATTTGTGACATAAAGCATTTCCTCCTTTCTTCCTCCTAATGTTTCAAACTTGTTGAAGCATATGTAATTGTTGTTGGAAATAAAATTTGCAACCCAAATATAAGTTAAGTAAGTATTTAATCTCCATATGCACACACACACACACACACACACACACACACACACACAATTTACAAGCACAGACAGACTCACCCACATACACAAAGAAACAAGTGCACATATACATACAAACAAGCAGTTACTGGCACTATGTTGACTGAAGACAGTTCAAATGTCTTATCGTGATCAAATAAATGAAAAAAAATTATACAACACAAGGTACTGTAACTCCTCTGTGGCTCTTAACTGTCTGTGACATTACAGAAAGTCCCAGATTTTGCCACATTGTCCCTCATAGAACATTTTAGTTGTTGGAAAATCACTGACGATTATATTTAGATAATAATGGCAGACATTAGAGTTTCATACTTGTTAGTGGTTAGACACATGTGCTACTGGGCTGCCAGTGGTGGTCCAAAGAAGTTAAAATGTATGCGTCTTTCTCTCACACACATATACACATATGTAGACACAAACATAAACACACATTACTTTCTTTTTTTCTTTATTTTCACTTTTCTTTTGAGTTTACACTTGTTAAACAGTAAAGATGGATTTAGCAAGTATAAAAAAATGTCAGCAATTTATTTTTCTCAGTCTGAGTTTCACAATAGCTTAATATGTTGCTGTGAATTTACAGACTTGTTTTTCTTCAAATTTTATCTGTACATTAACACACTGTTGAGGAGCATTCATTCTCCAGTCAGGGTGATGACATATAAGCCCTAATAAAATGAATATTTATAGATTTTTAAAATTACATCAGCAGTATTAGAATGAGTTCCTGAGTCACAAACAAGTGGCAAAGTCACAACTAGTCCAATAAGGGTATATATATATATATATATATATATATATATATATATATATATATATATACACACACACACACACACATATAGACTGGAGTATTTGAAGATGTGGCTTAACTGGAATCTCAGGTACAGTTGCACTTGTATCTAGCTGTGATGTGAGATTTTAGTATTTTGCAAAACACTAGATGACTATCATTTAGTACATATTGTAGCAAAGCATTTCAGTTTACCAAATGGTTTCTCTGCTGCATGTAAAGTAAATGGAGATAAATTCCTTATTGCACCATGTATAAATTCCTAAAGAAAGTACTGTGAAATTTACCCAAACTTAGAGCGAAGCTGAATAGCAAAGAAAAGTCGCAGAAGGGCCGAAATAACTGTTAAGTCATGCCTTTTTTTTTTAAGCCAGCCTTTAGAAATTTAGATGGCCTAGCCTTTTAAAACAGTGAGTGTATTCAAAATAGTTGGAGATGATGTTTTCAAATGTTTAACCAACCCAGTTTCAGTGATATTACACTAGCTTTATTTATTCATTTTTGAAACCATGGTTTTTAATATACATTCTACTATGCTGAATTGCCTTGGTGGCTATCAATGCTTTTGGGTTCATACTAAATGATTTATACTACCACACAATAAAATACAGCACAGGATATTTACTTTTAAACAATTATTTTCAAATATAAAGAAATAATAGAACCCTGTCAAAGTCAAACTGAGTAAAACAAAATTGCAAAGTACTTTTTTACTTGCAATGATTATTGTTAGACTTAAAGGATACTCAAATTAAAAGTTTCAGTTATTTTTTCATGAGGGAGATAAAGGAATTTGGAGACAAAATTATACTATTTTCGTTGCAATTTGTTCTAGGTGGAATAAATGAATGGATGGCATAATACCCATATATTGACAATGAAATTTAGAAGTCTTAGTGATATAATATTAAAGGGTCAATTTATATTGAGTTTAATAAAAAACTGACACTGAAATCATACAGATGACAACAGTTGTATAAAAAGTTGTATGACTTATACAAGCTGCAACATATAATATAAAGATTTATTGTGGTAGTAGAATTGTGCAATAAACTTTAAGAGCTTTTTGCAAAGGAGTTTACAAACCCATAAAAATAAATTAACATTGACATTTGACACTCAATATATAAATATGAGTAATTTGGACTGACCACATTTTAAAATAATTGCAGTCAATATGAAAAACTGAAGTCAATAAAGAGAGTTTATGAATATTCAAAATACTCAAACTGAAGCTTTCAGTAACTTACAATATTATATTTCAAAAGTAGAAAAAAGCATATACTGCCTTTTGCTATTAAAATGAAAAAATCAAATATAAGGCACTTTAAATAAAGGAACCCCATTTCTTGTATTTTTGTGTATGCTCCTCTCTTTTACTTTTAAAGGAGAGAGACTTTCTCAAAAGCTAAATCAAACAATCATGACCACTGAAATTTAAACATACTACAGTTCAATCATATGACAAAAAGAACCTATCATATTTCACCACTAAATTTCCATTTAGAACATTTTTATATTGCTACAAATTAATTCCATTCATAAGTTAACTTTCACATTTAAGAAACTTTAAATATTTTTGTGCTTTTTTAAACCTGGAAAAAGCATTTGCTTTTCTAAAAAAACACTTTACAGAAAACTTCCCAATACTCAATTAACTTTTGAGAAAGTCTACTTTAAATACAAAAGATACAAAAGTACTCAAAAATTTTACAAATTAGTCTCCTTGGTCTATATTGCCTTTTATTTGATTTTTAAATATACTGTAATTCCAACAAATAAACAACAGATTAATCAATACCTATAAAATTGCTGATCAAAATGTAAACAATATTTCTAAGGAGTTAAATCTCTGAGAAATACAATACTTTTAAAAAAAAAATGAGTATTGATAAACATTAACATTGACTGTTCCTAAATAAGAACAAGAGTCAGGAGCTGTACAAATTGTTAAACATTCATTCATTTGTTAAGTAGCCACTTTATCCTGTTTGGTGTTGCAAAGCAGACGAAGCCTAACGGGCAGAAAATAATCATTAGTCACATAACTTATTCTAGAAGAGATTCCACCAAGCCATCACAGGATGTCTGCAAATTTATACACATAGACACACTGACATATATATATATATATATATATATATATATATATATATATATATATATATATATATATATATATATACACACACACATACACATACACTCACACATATGCATATACATATACGTATACACACACACGCATAAAACTCATATACATAAATGCTCATACACATACATACATGCATGCATGCATACACACACACACACACACACACACACACACACACACACACACACACACACTTTGGGGTAATTTAAGAGACAGTTAATTTATCTAATTGTATGTCGTTGGGATGTGAGAAGAAACCAGATTACCCTATAAAAACTTATACAGACACAATTAAGACATAGAGACTCTGTACAGATTCTGTAGATATGTCTCATCACTCAGAAAACAAGTGAAAGAAGCAAGCTATATATGAAACAAACTTCAGAAGCAAACTGCGTGAGACGGTAATACTAATAGCTGTATCCCTGTAACAGTACAGCATAACAGGTAACTTGAAAGAAAAATATTGCTCAGATGCAAATATAGAAGCCATCTTACTGACAGAGGTAGATATAAGTCTCCATACGTGAAGCTAAACAATGGGAAAATATCAAACAGAATTCAGAAACTTTCTTCAGTGTTCTTGAATCACTGTCTTTAAACAATTAAAAGGCTGATGGTGACAGTAGCACTCAACTGCCGATACAAAGTCCCAAAAGGCACTTATCTAAATGTAACACTCAATTTATTGATCTATTCTAGTGTATTTTGTGATGCTCTTCATACACAGGTATCTGAAGTCAGTTGTAATCACTTTAGGAATACTGGTATATCTACTTTAGATCCTCATCAGCAGACACTGAGCATAGATAACTCAACCACTAAGATCAAAAAGGCTCAGTGTTGCTATAAAACAGAAACAAACAGTCTTTGACTGAGTGGTGCAAACTGCAGTAAAGCGTTGTGGAAGGCACGGAAAATGATAACTACAAAGCAGGCAAGGAATAAAAGAATATATCTACAGAGTATAACATTACAATTATTGAATATACATTAAAAGAAAATTATTTTTTTAATTTCTCCAAATCTTTTGGGTTTCTAATACAATGACCAGAATGAACCCCATTCCGAAGTCAAAGTACGGTTAAAGTTCATGAAATTAGTATTGTTTCAATATTTGATGTCAGTCAGAAGTGCTTTTCGCAGCACCTGCAATGTGCCCAATAATGACTCCATCTGCAATTAGTATGGCGTTACATGTTATGGTAACATATCAAAATACAATTGTAGATTCTTTTTTATAAGACCCATTGTTCCTACTACTACTGGATCTGTCTGAGTATCTTTCTTTGACATTGCTCTCATTTCTGCCTGAATATCTTGATATTTTATGACTTTGTGTCTCTCTAAACACAAGACACTGTAGGCACTGGGTGTACCAATTTCAATGATTAGTGCTACTTTTGTCTTCTTTTCATGGACCACTATATCCAGTTTTCTAGCATCTGTCTTTTGAGCTGTTGATAATGGATGATCCCATGTGATATAAACTTCATCATTTTTTAAGATGCTTTTTGGCTCATGTTTCCAGTGTTTTTCAGGCACTTCAATGCCATAATGTTTTCACAATCTCCACTGCAACAGTCTTGCCACATTATTATGTCTTTCAGTATACAGTCCTTCTGCCATTAGTGTGTCACAACCGGCAATGGGGTGTTTGTTTCCAATTTGGTTTTACAAAATCTACATTTGTCTGTTTCTCTCAGATGTTCAATGGACTTTGTAAACCAGCGTGTACGTAGCCCACTATCTGGGGTCACCAATATTAACCTTTCATCTTTTGGTTTGAATTTGCCTCTCCTTAACCATTCCTGTGTATGTTCCTGATCAACATGAGGTTCTTCCAGAAGTTTTCTATACTTGCAACTATATTTATGCTTTTTCCACATTTCCTGCCTTCTCATCTGGTGCTTCACCTTATATTCTTTATTTTTGTTTTTTAGGACATTCAGTTGCAGACTGATTTTTAACTACTTCTGGTTTGATTTCCATTCCTGCTTGATGCCGATATGCTTCTGCTAGATTAAGCAGAGAAGTCAACTTGGATTTATTCTCCTCATGTTTCAAAACTATCACTACTTTTGTGTCTTGTGAGGTCAGCAGATATGTGTGGAGTCCCACTATTGCAGCTCTATGCATGTAATCAATTTCAAGGAGGTCCATCCCTGCTTTGGAATGGGGACTATATAATCTTGGTGAGCATGAAGCATCCTTCTTGGTTTCCTGTCTAATCTATCCAACATGTTTTGGGGCCAGTCAATAACTCCAAAACTGTAAGTTAGGACAGGAAGATCACATTGGTTTATAGCTTGAATTTTCTTCCTAGATGTCAACGCTGTTTTCAGGAGTAATTTAAGTCTTCTAAAGTATTCCTTACTAAGTTTTATTTGAATTTGGTCATATTTTATTGCTGACCCTTCATCAGTTCCCAAATATTTATGGCTCTTCTTTAACCTATCAGTTTCTTTGATTTTTGTGGACTACTACTTCCTTCTACAACAGGGGGGCTATCTTCCCCCAGGGCCTGGCCTGGCCCCATTGTAGGAATGTTTCCGTATTTTGAAGATTCTACACTGTCATTATTCCAGTCCTGGCACCAGTGTGCCTACTAGGATTGGGCACTTTTTAATCCTGGGTTTTGTGCACCCAGCTTTTTTTTTTAATTTTAACCTAATTCTGTCCATGCTATATGCTATATAAATACAGTCTATATATAAATGTCACCTTGGTGAGATGCTGTGTAAAACAAGGTCCACCTCGCAAAGGTACTCACCAAGACTTGAGGATGAATTAAATTTCAGCAATAATACACTCCTTTACTTGCTGACTTATTATTTCTGCATTTAGGTCTCTGTGGGAGCTGCCAGATGTATCTCCAGGGCCAGTTTACCTGGCATCTTATTCTTTCAGCTGCAACATTCATCCTTTGTGTGAAACATTACACCAAGGCACCATCTTCTTGAATTAATGATAGCTCAGGTGGATGTAAAAGTTCCCATGGCACCTATCAAAAACAATATTGGAAGTTCCTCAATGCCTGCCCAAATTTCCCCAGTATTATAAATACTATGCCAGGTCTCTGTAGAAAAGAGGCCACTGGGGCGTGGCCAAGGATGAACACAGGATAGCAGCAGATTTCTTCAGCTCCACCAATTTCATTACACTGACAGGAATTAATTACTTAAAAAATTAATTTTTGAAGTAATTTTCTTTCTAAATACGTTTGTTTTATATAGTTCTTGAACTATATCTAAAAAAGAAAGGAAATCTTAACAATATTCCTGTCAGAAATCACTGTGGAAATTTTCCTGTCAGTTTATCAGTCTGAAATGAGTTCCAGTAAGACAAATTCTCAAGACTCCAGCATCAAGAAAGAACTTCAGTCTCTGATAATTATAATCCAGCAACTTACTGATAAAATGGATACTAAAATAGACACCTTCATAGAAAAAACTACAAAACAAATAGACCTGTTACATACAGACCTGAAACAACAGAAGATCCAGATGACAGGCATAGAAGAAGCTGTGAATGACATGGAAAATAGAATCCAAGAAGAGGAAATCAACATTGAGTTTCTGCTGAAACAAAATACACATTTACAAACAAAGCTGGATGACCTGGAAAATAGATCTAGGAGCAATAACATTAGGATTTTTGGACTGCCAGAAAATATTGAAGGTAACAATATTACTTCTTTTTTAACAACTTGGCTCCCTGAAACTTTAGACTTACCAGAAGCATTCTCTTTTGGTATCGAAAGAGCACATAGATCTATAGCTAATACTAACTCTAACAAAAAATACCCTAGATCAGTTATAGTTAGATTTCTATCATCTTTTGATAAAGAGATGGTTCTTAAATCTGCTTGGGCTAAAGCTCCTGTTAAGATTAATGAGACAACTGTGCGTTTTGACAATGACTATTCTTCCATGGTAATAGCTAAAAGAAAAGTTTTTCTGCCACTAATAAGGGAGCTAAAAAAGCACAGTTTAAAACATACCTTCTGTTTCCTGCCAAGCTTAAAATCTTCCTTCCTGATGTTCCTAAGGTTTTCGATGATTTAGACTCTGCTTTACTGTTTGTCAAAGAAAAAGGATTTTGGATAAAATAGAAGAAATGGAATGGGCTAGTTCTTCATTAAAGAGATTGTCAACTGAAGCTTCGTGGAAGACTTCAGAGAAGAAGAAGAGACTAAAAACAAATGATTTGTTATATGTTTTTCTCTCTCATCATTTTAGTTCATTATTAATCTTTTGAATATAGTTCCTGCATTTCCAGAAAGCCACAAATATTTTGGAAAAGATTTAATCAAAGTTATTCTCTGTGTGCAAAGAAATGTTTTGTTTCATAACCAGTCAAAATACCTGAAGATTTAATGGCAAGCTGTGATTCAATTTGTTTCTCTTTCTGAAAAGAAGTAAGGTTAGTAATTTGATACATTTTTTATCTTTACCTTTTTTTCCTTCTCCTTTTATTATTTTCTTTGTTTAAACAATGACATTCTATTTAGATTATGTAGTGGGTAAAGGGTGGGGGAAGGGCAGGGAGAGAACAGTAATGAAAATATCATTAATAGAATAATAACATATTTATTCCTTGTAAAAGTTTTTATAAGTTCTTCAAATGCTATTTCTAATTATACTTTCTTGATTATACTGCTTATGCTTGTTTGTAAATAATCTGTTATGCTTTAACTAATAATAATCAGAACTAAATAAGAGTAAATAATATGTTTTATTTTTAACTCTATTAATATAAACAGTAAGTAACATTCCATTGCATATACTTCTTACAGCTTTCTCTTACATTTTTTTTTTATTTCTGCCTCACTCCCTTTTATTTTCTACTCTCTTTTTCTTTTCTTTGTTAATATATAGAAATGCTTTTGATTGTGTGGGCACAGTGAATAATAGGATTTGTATGAAAATTGAGTTGGGAGAAGAATGTTGAGTTTTATTGCTTGTTGGTAATTTGGGGCTTAATTTCACTTACATAGAGGCTGTAATGATCTGTGGAATACATTGTGAATGTTTTGTCATGTTTAGATGCATTTACACTGCTAATTGAATGTTTGTCACTAGTTTTTAATAAGTTTCCCGCCAAAATGTTAAGAGAGACAATCTGAGATGTGGGCTGTCTCATGCACAGTGTTCATGAGTTACTTCAGAAGCTTCAGCTCACAGAATTCTCACAGAGAAACTGAAAGCAGTTAGTATAACCTTTGACATAGTTATCACACTGACACACCACAGATTCAGGAAAATACTCTATTCATAAAATATGTCAGTTATAATGTTTTGTTTCATAACCAGTCAAAATATCTGAAGATTTAATGGCAAGCTGTGATTCAATTTGTTTCTCTTTCTGAAAAGAAGTAAGAGGCTGTAATGGTCTGTGGAATACATTGTGAAGGTTTTGTCATGTTTACATACATTTACACTACTAAATGAATGTTTGTCACTAGTTTTTAATAAGTTTCCCGCCAAAATGTTAAGAGAGAGACAATCTGAGATGTGGGCTGTCTCATGCACAGTGTCCATGAACTACTTCAAAAACTTCAACTCACAGAATTCTCACAGAGAAACTGAAAGCAGTTAGTATAACCTTTGACATAGTTATCACACTGACACACCACAGATTCAGGAAAAATACTCTATTCATAAAATATGCCAGTTATAATGAGTCTAAATGATGTAGTTTCTTGTAGTAAGTAAATGTCTTATTTTAGAAGGCATAGAAAATGAAACATTTATTTAAATGTTTTTGAAAATCTACTTAACAGCAGCATAATAATCTGTGTTAAAAATTTATGTTCCAAACATATACTTATAACTCATTTAATTCATCTGATTGACAAGCATAAATAATCTTATAACTCTATGCTGGAAGAAATGTCATGTGATATATTTTAAAGCAGTAGGTTAGCATGATTGTAAAATCTGGTTACTAAAATGTGTTTGCTGTGCATTATTTTGTATAAAGCAGACATATTTATTCTAGGGACAGCAAGTAGGATAGTGCTCAACAAAGACACAACTCAGTGAGATCAGATATATATATATATATATATGTGTGTGTGTGTGTGTGTGTGTGTGTGTGTGTGATGGCTTTTTTTTTTATATATAATAATGCAAGTGTTTCTGAGAATCTGCATAACTATCCAATATGATTTATAATAATTTCTATGAATACAATATTTTACTCTATTGACAAAATGAATGTTTGTAACAAGTTTTAATAAGTTTCCCGCCAAAATGTTAAGGGAGACAATCTGAGATGTGGGCTGTCTCATGCACAGTGTCCATGAACTACTTCAAAAGCTTCAACTCACAGAATTCTCACAGAGAAACTGAAAGCAGTTAGTATAACCTCTGACCTAGTTATCATACTGACACACCACAGATTCAGGAAAAATACTCTATTTATAAAATATGTCAGTTATAATGAGTTTAAATGATGTAGTTTCTTGTAGTAAGTAAATGTCTTATTTTAGAAGGCATAGAAAATGAAACATTTATTTAAATGTTTTTGAAAATCTACTTAACAGCAGCATAATAATCTGTGTTAAAAACTTCTGTTCCAAACATATACTTTATTATAATTCATTTAATTCATCTGATTGACAAGCATAAACAATTTTATAATTCTATTCTGGAAGAAATGTCATGTGATATATTTTAAAGCAGTAGGTTAGCATGATTGCAAAATCTGGTTACTAAAATGTGTTTGCTGTGCATTATTTTCTATAAAGCAGACAGATTTATTCTAGGGACAGCAAGTAGGATAATGCTCAACAAGGACATAACCCAGTGAGATCAGATATCTATATATATATATATATATATATATATATATATATATATATATATATATGTGTGTGTGTGTGTGTGTGTGTGTATGTGTGTGATGCCTTTTTTTTTTTTTTTTTTTTTTTAATAATGCAAGTGTTTCTGAGAATTTGCATAACTATGCAATATGATTTATAATAATTTTTATGAATACAATATTTTACTCTATTGACAATAATGAGTTTAAGTAAATGCTCATATACAAACAATTCAAGATTTTTTTTTTGGAAGCTGTTAATAGTATTCACATGACAGAAAATAGATGCATCTTAATATATGTAATGTCTGAATCATATTAGCCAAAGTTTTTGATTTAAATGAATGTTAGAACCTAATTTTCTCTCCTCTTGATTTCTAACATCAAGATTATTTGAATGCTATTTGAATACAAGTGTTATATATTACATAGATCTATATAGTAGTATGAACAGTTAAAAAAAAAAAAGTTTATTTTAGTTTATATGATGCTGTTTTACCAAATGTGTAGTTTTGTCTTGATAGATAATTGAATTGAAAACTGTTAACCTCAGTTAAATATAACTAGTATTAAATTGATAAGGTGGTAGCTGAGGTACTGCTGCTTAGGGTAGGGGTTAACTTGAGTAGTAAATACTACTCTAAGTTGGAGTTTTCAACTCCAGGCTGGATGCAAGGTTTAATCCTTACATTATTTTCACTTGTTCATTGTTATATGTATATAGTTTTGACATCCACAATATATTTTGTACACTCATTGTCACTACAAACAAAATTGAATCCTATACAAAATCCCATAAGAGATTTAATAAATACAGCTATATTTAAAGGTACACCTAAAAGAGGAGATGTAACATTATTTATCTTGTTATTTGTTATTTCGATCATAAGATTCTTGAGTTTTAAAAATGCCAAATGACATCTTTAAAAGGAATTTCTTTAAACATTAATGGATTGAATAATCCGTGTAAAAGGGCAAGCCTAATAAGATACATTAATTTACACAAGGCCAATCTAGTCTTCCTGCAAGAAACCCATCTCTTGAAAAAAGATATTGATAAACTAGCCACTAATAAGTATACAGTATTGGTTAGTTCAGAGCACACTCAGAAAAAAAGAGGAGTGGCTATTTTATGGAATAAAAGTATGCCCATTCCTAAAACCATTAAGTCTTATCAGGATGACAAAGGAATGTTTTGTATGGTTACAATACAAATTAATGGGAAGACTTACACTTTAATTAATGTATATTGGATACCTGGAATTGGTATTAATACAGTGAAACATCATATTGATAAGATCATATCATTCTCTATAGGGATATTATTTTAGCTGGTGATTTTAATTGTATACTACATGAAAGTGATACTACCACTATAAGGAAAAGAAGAATTACATCTAATGCAAAACATTTAAATGATTTTGCTAATTCTTATCATTTGAATGATATTAATAATCAGATAGATTCAAAATCATTACCATACACCTTTTTTTCTAACAGATACAAAACCTATTCAAAAATAGATAGGGTCTTTATTTCTAACCAGATGGTAACAGATTTAATTAATTCCAAAATCATTTCATGTCCTATATCTGATCATAACTCAATTGTTTTTGAATTCATGATAAAAATACTCATAATGTTCAGATCAAAAGGATACCAGCATACTTAACTCAGCTAAAAGACTATAAAGAATATATACTTTCAGAAGTACAACATTTTCTAGACATAAATAATACTCCTGAAGTCTCCATTGTCTATGTTTGGGATGCCTTAAAATCATATCTATATGGACAAAGTATCAGATGGTATAATAATAAAAGGAAATCTTGGGATAAGGAATTGTTAGATATTCAAAGTAAATTAGACTCTTATAAACATAATAATAAAGAAAATATTATGGACAAGAAAGTTATTGAAGAAATAAACAAACTAAATGAGAAATACAAAGAAATTTTAACTCATAAAGTTAAAATAACTTTAGAGAAATATAAGTTTTGTCTTATTCAATAAGCCCCAAATACTTACATAGACTTAAAAATAAAACAAAAAGATTGAATAAACAAAACCATATCAAAGAAATCTTTTCTCTAAGGAAAAGAAGAATGTTTCTAGTATACCAGAAATACTGGATGAATTTAGAAATCACTTTCACAAGATTAACCATAACAACATTAACATGGAACCTAAAGATAAAATAAAGGAGTTTATAACCACAAACATGAATAAAAAGCTTAATAAACAACAGATTAAACTATTGGACAAGAGTATTTCATATACAGAAGTTATTACACAAATAAATAAGCTTAAATCAAACAAAGCACCGGGTAATGATGGTATTATACCAGAGATATATAAAATCCTTTCTAAAACTACATATTCATTAATACATAAGGTTTTTATTTTGGCCCAAACTGAGTTAATAACTCCCCCATCTTGGCAATATACATTTATTTCACCAATTTTAAAACCTAATAAAGATCCAACTAGATGTTCTTCATATCGACCCATCTCATTACTTAATGTTGATTATAAAATGTTTATGAGTATTTTTGCTGATAGATTGAAGACAATCATCCCCGGCATTTTAGATATAGATCAGACGGGCTTCATTGTAAATAGAAATACTTTTGATAATATAAGAAGAACTTTAACATTAATTGATTTTGCAAATAGGAAAAAGAAATATTTAACACTTATTAGTCTTGATATAGGTTCAGCATTTGATTCAGTAAGTTGGGACTATCTGTTTACCTTACTGAAATGCACAAACTTCTCTGATGCATTTGTAAATTTAATTGAGCATTTATATAAAGGAACGCTGGTTTATATTAAGGTAGGAACATATGTTTCACAAAAAATACCCATTCTTAAAGGTACAAAGCAAGGATGTCCACTTTCTCCACTATTATTCACTTTAGTAATGGAGCCTTGGGCTAATTTGATTAGAAACAGTGCTGACATAGAGGGTTTTGAAATAGACGAAAATACAACATCAAAAATTCAACTTTTTGCAGATGATGTTCTAATTACATCAGCAGGATCTAATTCTTCTATGCAGTCTTTATTTGATAAAATGATGAATTTTAAAAGTATTTCTGGTTTAATATTCAATGAAGAAAAAACTAAAATACTACCTATATATACATGAAAAAATATTCTCATTAGTGATTTTACTAAATATGTACCCAATTCAGGTCAGATAACTTATTTAGGTATAATACTATCTAAAGATATTAAGTCTATTATATATAATAACTATAATACCTGTTTTCTTAATATACAAAATCTTTTTAATACCTGGAATAATATGTTTTTTACTATGGAGGAGAGACTTACAATTATTAAAATGATAATATTCCCCAAGATTTTATACTTAATACAATCAATAATACTTTCACCTACAAAAATAATTATCAAGAAACTGAATACACTAATGTTAAATTTCTTATGGGCACCTAATGGACCTAGGATTGCATTAAAGAAACATACTAATAGCTGGTCTCAAGGGGGTATTTCTTTTCCAGACTTTAATTTATATATTATCTCTTCTATTATAAAAGTTATTACTTTATTAATAGATCAGTCATATATCGCAAAATGGAAAGATTATTGGGAGCTAATTAGTATGCACTTCATGAAAATCTCCTTAACACATAAAAATATGATTGTAAATAACTCCATGTTGTGGTTGCTAAAGGAATTTTGTACTTCACCTATTACACCTAAACATATGGTTTGTTACCCATTAAATATTATTATTAGTTATCGTAACTTTATATTCATGCACCCTAAGTATAGGGAATGGAATTTTATTGTATTCCCTATAATGTATACTCAGGGTATGCTTATGTCATCTACTTCTGAAGGAGCTCATTTAGCTATAGATAATGATCTAAAGTACTGGTATCAGCTGATATCTGATAATAAAGTTAAAAATCTAGATTTCTTAAAACAAGAATTTGATCTAAGAGAAACTTGCTGGTTAGAGGTTCAGATCTTTAGACAACATCTCATTGACAGAATAGATCTAATGTCTATAACAGTTAAAGAATCTATTCCAAAACTGACTGATTACTTGATATTAAATTTACAGCATAAAGTTTCTGATTAAGGTAAACTTTCATATATACATAAAATTATCAGACAAGAAACTTTTTACAGTGTAGATTCATACTGGAATTATTTCACCTCTATTAATGGGGACCCACCAACTCAACAAGATAAACAATATATATTGGAATCTGCTTATAGAACTACATCTTCCATTGTCTGGAGACTTTATACATGGAAATTTTTACATAGATCTTTTTATACACCTTTGATGATGAATAAAATAAATAATAAAGATAATCTATGTAAGAGATGTAATGTAGAAATTAATGCTGACTGGGCTCATATGTTTTATGACTGTATGAAGTTGAAAGAATACTGGAAGTCAATTAATGAATTTTGCAGGCTCTTTTTACAGATAATTTCATTATTTCTAAGTCTCTTATATTATTCAACACACCTGTACCTCAATGTGTTAAAAAGATTAAGCTTCCCTTGTTATGGTCTATCCTAGCAGTGTCCAGGAAAATAATAACTAGAAATTGGATTTCAGATACACCTCCTTCGTTCAATGAATTTAAAAATGTTATGAATATAATGTGCCATATGGAAATAAGCACAATTAGAATGAGAACAACTAGAAAAACATCATATTATATTGTATGGGATAATTTACAAAATTTGTTAAAAAAATTCTAATTTCAATAGCACGGTATTTTAGTTTAATTAATTGATCTGATTGTAGTGGATGTCTTTGTAAATACTTTAGTTGTTTTGTTGAATATTATAATAATACCTATTTTTAATTACTTGTATAAAATTGTTATGATATTTCTCTTATATGTTAAAACAATAAACCTGTTTTGAAAAAAAGAAAAGAGGCCACTAGCTTAATTGGCTAGCTATGACTAACCCAGTCAACAAAGGACAAATAAATAAATAATAAATAAAGAAATGAATGAATGCATGAATGAATGAATGAATGAATGAATAAACAAATAAACAACATTTGTTGGCCTATGAATCAGGAATAGTTTATTCAGGGTCAATCTAAGTATAATATTAGTGTGTCAGTATTTTCTCCAGGATGGAAAGGTGACAACTACTGAGTGTTATCCAAAAGACATTGGTTCCAAGGTCTTTCATGGAAATCATAAGCAAATCAGTATTACCACACTAGAAGCAGTCACTGAATATGATTTTTTTCTTCATTTGTGCACAAGAAATGGCAGAATAAGTAAACCTAGCTAGGTAACCTTACCGTCCATGTTAATTAAAAAGATACAGGAGAGACACTTTTTCTTTATAATAAAAAAAACTGATTCATCAATAAATGTTAGAAGGGTATAGGATAATCTGTATCTTGATGCATCCCTTCAAAATATCCATTAAGATGCAAACATAAGTGACAACTGCAGTAAAGCAAAGAAGTAAAAATAGATCAAATATGTTTTATAGTAAAGGGTAACACATCTATTGCCATCTTAGTATGCAGGAGTTCATTTTGTCACAGGTGATCTAATTTAGTGTGAGACTGTGAGACTTAGAAAAGATGGAAGAGTTGAATTTCCCTTATTTTTTTTTTAAATGTGTTGAACTTTAGAGGAAGTATGTATATAAAGAGATTGAGTTTGGAGGCAAAACCCCTACACTAGAGGATATGCAAGAGGGTACACCCCCCCACACACAAAAATAACTAACCATCTTAAAGTCTGTTGTGGGGTTTTGTACTGTGATTTGTAATGAAGACAATATTATTAGATTAAGGTAGATATTTTACTTGTAGCTGCTTTGTGCATTGTTCTCCAGTTCAGTTATTGCCTGTGTACATAATGTGCAGAGTCTGAATGTCCTCCTTCTATCCAAAATGTTTTTTTCATGTTCACCATTTTTTCCTCCCATATCCCAAAGTCATGTAGTTGAACTGGCAATCCTCCAAATTTCCCATGAGTGTACATCCTGCAATGGATTAGCATCCTAGTCTAAACTTTAGACATTGCTATTCTCTTCCTCCCTTTCTAAAATCTTGGAGAAATGCATCAATAAACAACTTCTCAACTATCTAATTCAAAACCAGCTTCTTTCCCACACTTAGCATGTTTCAGGCCAGGCCACAGCACAACTACTGCACATATATCATTCTTGGATGCAGTCAATTGAGCTCAAGATACCGGCAAAATCATATCTTCTCTATTTCTTGACCACTCTAAAGCCTTCGATACTATTTCCCACCCTCTGCTACTCATCAAACTCTCAAACCTAGGTATCTCCCCTTTGAACTTAGATTGGTGTACCAGCTACCTAAATAGCAGACAAGAATCTACTAAATGGCACAACTATTTCTCTCCTTTCATTGACACATCTACAGACGTTCCCCAAGGCTATATATTAGGCCCCCTACTCTTTATTATTTTCATCAATGATTTCCACTCCAATCTTATTAATGGTACAGTGGTTGAATATGCAGACGACTCTACCATAATCTGCTCTGCTAACTCTGTTACTGAACTTCTGCATACAACCTAGAATGCTTTCATTTCCACCAAAACATGGATGACAGATAACCACCTTTCTCTAAACCGCACCCCCCAAAAAAAACAAACTGTTGTTATACACCCCCAAGATAAGTACCTCCATAAATAAGACTGAATTCATCATATACCCTCAAAACAAGACCACCATAGAAGTAGCACCTCATAGAAACTACTGGGAGTCATCTTAGCTGAAAAACTTACTTTTGATATCTATGTACAACACCTCTATCAAAAAGACAGATGAAAAGCTAGGATCCCTCTACACACATAAACATTTTGTTAACTCCTCTTCTAAACAAACTTTTTATTTATTTGCAGTTGGTTAACCAGGATAGTCCACTGGGCCTAGAAGAACCTGTTTTCAATAGTACTTGCCCATACCTCCCTCCTCCCCTCACTCCTATATGGTGCACCACTCCTCACCAATATCCAGTTATCCCAAAAAATAAGCTAGAGTCCTGTTACAATAAAGTAGCCAAATTCACAACCAATGCCAAATATTCATCCCATCACTGCTCTTCCTTACAATCACTCAATTGGCTTGAACTCCCACATCACCTAACATACTTGCTACTAACCATAGCACATAAAATTGTATACAGTCTTTCAGACTTCCCAGCCCTATCTCTAATCCTAACTCATTACCACCCAAATAGATCACTCAGATCTGAAAACCAATTTCTCCTGCAAGTTGACAAACCAAAATTCCCAGCAGGTCAAATACTCTATTCCTTTTCTATCGCCAAATTATGGAATGCACTCCCACTGGCTGTTAAGACCATCAGTCAAATCACCTCCTTCGAAACAGCAATGAAACAGCACCTGTCTGCCCTATGGTACTGTAGATGCTCTAACTTCCATCTTCCTAAGACTTAACTCCTCTTCCTTACATCAAATCACCGTTTTCCTCTACTTCCTTCCTCCAAAACCTGACTCCTATTATTTCTTCACTCCTAATAGTAATCTCGCCTCACTTCTAACACATAACCCTTTAGATAGTTATTCCAATTGTACCTATATTAATCACTTCCACACTCACTACTTCTAACACATATATCTTAGATAGTTATTCCAATTGTACCTATATTAATCACTAACGTACTCACTACTTCTAACACATATACCTTAGTTATTCCAATTGTACCTATATTAATCACTTCCACACTCACTACTTCTAATACGTATACCTTAGATAGTTATTCCAATTGTACCTATATTAATCACTACCGTACTCACTACTTCTAACATATATACCTTATATAGTTATTCCAATTGTACCTATATTAAGCACTTCCACACTCACTACTTCTAACACATATACCTTAGATAGTTATTCCAATTGTACCTATATTAATCACTTCCACACTCACTACTTCTAACACATATACCTTAGATAGTTATTCCAACTGTACCTATATTAATCACTACCGTACTCACTACTTCTAGCACATATACCTTAGATAGTTATTCCAATTGTACCTATATTAAGCACTTCCACACTCACTACTTCTAACACATATACCTTAGATAGTTATTCCAATTGTACCTATAGTAAGCACTTCCACACTCACTACTTCTAACACATATACCTTAGATAGTTATTCCAATTGTACCTATATTAATCACTTCCACACTCGCTACTTCTAACACATATACCTTAGATAGTTATTCCAATTGTACCTATATTAATCACTTCCACACTCGCTACTTCTAACACACATACCTTAGATAGTTATCCCAATTGTACCTATATTAATCACTACCGTACTCACTACTTCTAACACATATACCTCAGATAGTTATTCCAATTGTACCTATAGTAAGCACTTCCACACTCACTACTTCTAACACATATACCTTAGATAGTTATTCCATTTGTACCTATATTAATCACTTCCACACTCGCTACTTCTAACACATATACCTTAGATAGTTATTCCAATTGTACCTATATTAATCACTTCCACACTCACTACTTCTAACACACATACCTTAGATAGTTATTCCAACTGTACCTATATTAATCACTACCGTACTCACTACTTCTAACACATATACCTTAGATAGTTATTCCAATTGTACCTATATTAATCACTACCGTACTCGCTACTTCTAACACATATACCTTAGATAGTTATTCCAATTGTACCTATATTAATCACTTCCACACTCACATCAGAGTGTACACCAACATCAGAGTGTACTAGAATATGTTCATTGGATTTACTTATATGCCTTGTGTTTTTACTTTATTTCTCTGTACCACCTACATTTTCATATTGTACTTTATTGTATTTATAATACCTGTTATGACTATGCTTCTTGTTAATACTAACTGTTTCAATATTATGCAACTGTTATACTATGCCTTTGTGGAGCTTTTCTCTCCAGGCCTCCACTGAAAATGGGTTCTTCTTGGCCCAGTGGACTTTCCTGGTAAACAAATGCCAATATATAAATAAATAAAATAGTCAAGATTACTATGACTGCCTTTGGCATGCTTGAAGTGATTGCCAGCATAGGCTCAGCTCCCCCACAGTCCAGAACTGGATCAAGCAAGTTATCAGATTATGAATTAATGAATAACTGAATGAATAAATTTCACAAGTTTTGCAAAATATTCTTCATTTTTCTTGTGACTCTGGCAATGACTGACAAAATGTAGTCAGACTGATATATGGTTACTCTGGATGTTGAATTATTACATGACGACATAGCACGTGAAGTGGGCCTTCATCGCTCTTTCTGGTTACATGAGCATTCTGGATTAGAAATAAATCAAATTGCATTTAGTTTTGAGCTGACATAACATATTTAGTACAAATATGTTTTATTCTGAAAAGGCAGTTTAACAGGAAAGGATACAAATATGGAGCAATTTTGTTCTTTTATCTACAAAACTATTTTTTGTTTTGGGAAGTGTCAAGTTACTTATAGGTACACTAACGTCATGCTTAATTAAGCACTGGTGTTAGTTTGTCTACGGTCAGGAAATAACCTTTAAGGAAATCAGGTGGTTCAGCTAAACAGCAATTCTGAATGTCCATGACTTTTTAAGTCTATTTTTGGACAATTTCAGGCCAAGAAAGCCAATGTCCTTAAGGGATAATTTGCATATATCCCATGTTGCCTCTAATACAAGAGGTTTAAGGTATCACAAAGTGGAAAGTCTAGCTTTGCTACATTTTTCTTTTTGCTTTTTTAACTGATTGTTTTTTTTGTGTGACCTTTTCACTTATTGTTTAAGTTCAGGAAATAAGGAAAATGTATTTCACACTATGTTAAATTAATCTGGGAAGCATCTAGAACATTCCAATTACTGTCTATATTTTTCCATTAGTTAATTAGTAATGCTTATATTTTTCAATTACCACAAAAACATAGCAATGCATTTGAGACTACATTAGAAAAGAAATATGTTAGTTTACTGGTCAATGGTAATTGCTACTTCTTCCCCAAAAGGAAAATCTTACGCAAGTCATAATTATCTTCATATCTAAAATTTGTTCAGTGACATTGTGTGCAAATTTCAAACTTTGGATATGTTAGAAACATCTGTTTGCAGGGGGAAATGGCTTATTGTGGCTAGGTTTCAGAGTATAGTATTAAATGGCATGAATTATGCAGCAAGGGCAGGGCCCAAGGCTAGTTAGATGTGTATTAGGGCTCGCATAGTGCAGAGATATAGAAAAAAGAACTATATACAGTGGATATAAAAAGTGGACACACCCCTGTTAAAATGCCAGGTTTTTGTGATATAAAAAAATGAGACAACAATAAATCATTTCAAAACTTTTCCCACCTTTAATGTGACTTATAACCTGCATGATTCAACTGAAAAGCAAACAAATCTGTTAGGGGAAAAAATATAAAAAATAAAAAATGTACAATGATCTGGTTGCATATGTGTGCACACCTTTAAGCTGATACTTTGCTGAAGTACCTTTTGATTTAATTACAGCATTCAGTCTTCTTGGGTAGGAGTCTATCAGCATGGCACATCTTGACTTCGCAATATTTCCCACTCTTCCCTGCAAAAGCGCTGCAAATCTGTCAGATTGTGAGGGCATCTCTTCTGCACAGCCCTCTTCAGGTCACCCCACAACTTTTCCATTGGATTTAGGTCTGGGCTCTAGCTAGGCCATTCCAAAACTTTAATTTTGTTCTGGTGAAGCCATTCTTTTGTTGATTTGGATGTATGCTTAGGGTTATTGTTGTGTTGAAAGGTGACATTCCTCGTCATCTTCATCTTTCTAGCAGACACCTGAAGGTTTTGGGTCACAAGTGACTGGTATTTGGAACAGTTCATGATTCCCTCCACCTTGACTAAAGCCCCAGTTCCAGATGAAGAAAGGCAACCCCAAACAATGATACTGCCACCACCATGCTTCACCATGAGGATGGTGTTCTTTTGGTGATGCAAAGTGTTGTTTTTGTGCCAAACGTACCTTTTGGAATTGTGGCCAAAAAGTTCAACCTTGTTTTCATCAGACCATAACAGATTCTCCTGCATGCTTTTGGGTGATTTGATGGATTCTTTTGCAAATTTTAGCTGGGCCTGGATGTTTTTCTGTGTAAGAAAAGGCTTCTGCTCCATAGTGCAGACATATGGAGAATATGGGATATTATTGTCACATGTAGTATTTTTATTTTTATTTTATATTTGTTAACCAGGGTAGTCTGGTCTGACTGGACAAGGTCGATTTACAGCAGAGGGCTGGGGAGAAAAGATCCACAAATTAATTAACATATACAATAATAAAGTTTTAAAGACATACAAGAAACAAAGCACAATGACATACAAAATATCAAAAAAAAAAAAAAAATGTTTTCAAACATATGCATTGTCAAGGAAATCTAGAGTTTGAGTTTTCATACTTACTAACTGGGGTGTATTTACAGTAAGAGTAGAAGGAAGCTAAGGAGAGTAGTAAAGAGCAGAGATATTTATATAATACATGGACATTTCCAGTTCTTAGTAAGATATGATTTGAGGGAATTTTTGAACTGCAAGGCATTTGAGGCGGATGTAATAGAAGTGAGCAGACTGCTCCAGGTTTCAGCTGTGTTGTGAGAGAAAAGACCTTTCTCTGCAGTGTTATTAGCCCTAGAGATAGTAAGAAGAGTTTTGTCAGCAGAGCGAAGAGGGCAATTGGTAGAGTAGTTGATTTAATGCAGGAGTTTTGTCAGGGTATCTCAGGATGTTAAAAGCAATGACTAGTTGATGGTAGTTGAGTAATTGTGGAAGTTCTAACCATTGCAAGTATCTTAGTACCTGACAGTGATGAGTTCTAAAAGTGGAGTTGTTAGCAAATCTGGCAATTTTATTGTAGCATGACTCGTTTGTCAAGATCAGTTTTTCTAGTAAGGGTCAGGACTGGTGCTGCATACATAAGAGAAGACAGTAGGTGAGACTGGGCAAGGGTAATCTGTGCCTTATATGTGAGAAATTTTTTGTGTCTATAGAGAGTTCCCATTTTTTTGTGTACCTTTTTGATGGTTTGAGCAATATGTACATAGAAGAAAAGATTTTTGTCTATTTCTACACCGAAGAGTTTAGTATGAGAAGTTGGAGAGATGACAGTGCCATCTTTAGAATTAATGGGGAAGGAGAGTAGGAGGGTTTACATTTATTATGGGTAAACAGGAGCAGTTTAATGTTTTTGGGGTTTAGAATAAGTTGGATGTTGGTAATCTATCTTTCAATAGAGCTAAATGATTCTTGGGTAAGCTTTTGTAAGGTGGTAAGAGATGGGGATGAGCAGATAAGCGTCGAGTCATCTGCGTACTGTATAAGTGAGGCATGCTGGGTGGAAGTGTGTAGATTGTTTGTAAAAACAGAGAAAAAAAGTGGGCCCAAAATTGAGCCCTGTGGTACACCTATGGTAGTTGGAAGTAGGGGAGCATACCTTGCCATAGGACAGATTGCTGTCTATCTGACAGGTAGTTTTTGAATCAGGAGATGGTAGTAGGTGCAAAGGATAGCGAAGCTAGAGAATCTAATAGTATTGGGTGTGAGACCATGTCAAAAGCTTTGGATAGGTCTAAAAAGATAGCGGCTACACAACTGTTCTGTGTTGGGTAACCAGATTAGCAACAGACAGGAGAGCAGAGGTTGTGCTATGGTGTGGGCGAAAGCCATGTTGTGTGGGAGAGAGGAGGTTGTGTGTGTCCAGGAATTGCATAACTTGGAAGTTAATACACTTCTCAAGAAGTTTAGATAAGGGAGACAGAATGGCTATGGGATAATAATTAGAGAAATCATAGGAATTCCCACCTTTGTGGAGGGGAATGATATAGGAGACTTTCCAGAGTTGAGGGACATATGCTTCCTAAATAGATTGGTTAATCTGAATTGAAACAGGGTAAGATAAGGATTCTGCTGCTATTTTTAAGAAGTTGACAGGTATGTTATCGGCTGTGAGAGTGGTAGGTTTAAGTTTAAGGAGTAGTTTTTTTAATTGTGGAGGTGGGAACTGATGACAGAGTAAAAGAGGGCATGTTATTTGGACTTTTGGTAGAGGTGGTTGAGGGGTTGTTTATGGAAAATTGTCCTGATAGTGACTGGACAGAGTCTATAAAGTGATGATTGAATTGGGAAGCAATGTCACTATTATTATTAGAGGAGGTGGGAGTGGGAGTAATCGTTTTGCCAGGTTTTAAAAGGGAGTGGATGGCTTGCCAAAATTTTCAGGGGTCTTTTGAGTGTTTATTTTTGATACCAAGGAAGTAATTTTGCTTATCGAGATTTGTTTGCTTTTTGTCCTGATTCCTAAGTTGTTGCTAGATTTTCTTAGTTTGGATAGAGTTATCCTTTTTACATTGTTTCCAAGCTTTATCTCTAGACTTTAGTAAGGCTCTAGTGTCCCTAGTTAGCCATGGTACATAGTTTGCTTTACCCCTATTTTTTCTTATGGGAGCAACTGTATTGAGAACATAGGTAAATGTACTATTAAAGTAATCAACTGCCTGGTCTAACACTAGAGTTTCTAGTGGTTCCCAGTTACATTGTTTTAATATAGTGTTTAGTTCCTGTGGGTTTAGTTTGTGGTCATCTCTGATTTGTCTAAATACTATAGGTTTGGGCATGTTAATACGTTTCCTTAGGAGAAAGGTAGGGTGATGGTCACTAAGGCCATCTGGTAGACAACCTGCTTTGTAGTTTTGCTTGGGGTAATTCACTAGTGTCCAGTCAAGAATAGATTGTTTGTGGGATTTTTTACCTACTCTAGTGGGTTCAATGATAAGTTGAGCAAATCCGAATAGATTAATGTGGTCAGTGGGGTTCTTAGAGTTACAGGCTAACCAGTCAGTATTTAGATCACCTAGCAGGAGAGCTTCTTGTGGAAGGTTGTCTCTAGCCCACTGAAGGGTTTCGTCAATTATGGGGGAGTTACGTCCTGGACGGATGTAGCTACAGAGAATGTTATTTTTTTTGTATTGTTTATAGTCAGTACTGAGACTAAGGTTTTGGCATTTTGAAGTTTTGACAGAGAGGTTTGTAGAGGTTGGAGGTTGAGTGTATTTTTAAAGAGAATCTTAGGATGTTATATCCTGGAGGGAGAATTTCTTCATTTTGGATGCTGGGTTTCAGCCAGGTTTCAGTTACGGCCTGTAAGTCTGGGGAGTATTGGGTTATGAATGCATGCAGGTCAGGGAGTTTATTGGAGTTACTCCTGATATTCAGATTAATAATTAGTAGGTCAGATTTCTGTTTGTTAGAAACTATGGTGGGGCATGGTCCTGAGTTTGGGTGTATATCCCCTGAAATGAGTAGCCTTTTGCTAAGAATTATGATTTGTCTGATTATGTGTGCTATTTCTATGAAGGATTGCATGGTATTTTTCTAGTATAAGGTCCTGGTAGGCAGGTCTTATATATGTGTAGTATGGAAGTGTCTTTACATAGTGTGGAACAGATAGTGAAATGTGTGTGAGATTTTAACTGTGAGGTAGTATGTGTTATGTGGTAGGAAGTGCTGTGAAGTGGTATATTGGTATGAAATGATGTGATGAAAGCAAGGATAGCAAAAGTTGTTAAGAGAAAAGATGTTTTGTGGGAGTGGTGTTTGGTTATTTGTAGTCTTCAGGTGTAAGAATAGGTGTGGAGATGTGGCTGTTTACTATTATGTGCACTTATTTGGCAGAGAGTTAGTTAGGAGGTGTGGCTGAGGTACTTAGGATCAGGAAGCTGAGAGGTGTGGGGTTGGACAGGTGACTTGGGCTTAAAAATAAATGTAGGTGTAGTGGGGGTGGGAATTGCAGCAGGGTAGGGGAGAGGAGTGAGCCGAGTGCAGCGAGGTGAACAGAGCAGGTCCCAACTACACCTCGAGACTGCAGAGACAATCTGTATGTGCTGTTCAGGACATAACAGGCATACAGCGCAATTGGGTAAGAGTGCAAACAGTACACAACCAGTACTTGCCAGAAATTCCTGCAGCTCTTCAGTGTTGCTGTAGGTCTCATGGCAGCCTCCCTGACCAGTTTTTGTCTTGTCTTTTCATCAATTTTGGAGGGACATCCAGTTCTTTGCAACGTCACTGTTGTCCCATATTTTCTCCACTTTTTCATGACTGTCTTCACTGTGTTCCATGGTATATCAAATGCTGTGGAAATTTTTTGTACCCTTCTCCTGACTGATACCTTTCAACAAAGAGATCCTTCTGATGCTTTGTAAGCAATCTGTTAACCATGGCTTTTTCTGTAGCAGGCAACTGAGCAAATGTCAGGAAAATCCTACTAGGACAGCTGAACTTTATTTGGGGTTAATCACAGTCTCTTTAACTGATGGCAGGTGTGTACCTAAGAAGACTGAATGTTGTAATTAAATCAAAAGGTGCTTCACCAAAGTATTAGTTTAAGGGTGTGCACACTTATGCAACCAGCTTATTGTACTTTTTTATTTTTTATATTTTTCCCCTAACAGATTTGTTTGTTTTTCAATTGAATTGTACAGGTTATAGGTCACATTAAAGGTGGGAAAAGTTTTGAAATGATTTATTGTGGTCTCATTTTTTATATCACAAAAACCTGACATTTTAACAGGGGTGTGTACACTTTTTATATCCTCTGTAATAAAAAAGTGAAGTCACATTATATGGAATAGCAGTGTTATGCAGGGTCAGCGATGGAGCACCACTTCGGAAGGTAGTGTAACCGACCTGTGTCTGTCACAGTCACAGCAAGATAGTGCACTACTGTTCATACATGCTCACTCAAAGAAGAAAGAAACCACATAGGTTTCACTCAGATAGTCAACTGATGGTCAGCAGAGCAAAGCGGCAACCCAGTTCATCACTGATGAGTTATTAGAAAGTAGCAACAGGTAGAATTTCAAGCAGAAGAAACCACACAAGGGTATCCTCAAGGAATGACAGGTGAGGGATGGAAGGAAATGAACTTTTTTTGACTGGCAGAGAGTCTCATTTTAAATTATAAAGAGGATGATATGACGGATAGGTAGACAGAAATGGTTATGGAAAGAATTGAGGAAGAAGGAAATGTAACAGAGCAAACAAACAAATACAAAGTGAAGAAACAGAGAGATGGGGTGGTACAGGCATAAATGGTAAGGACAACACTGGATGTATGCAGACTAATACAACAAATCATCAGAATAATGAAATGTATATGCAATATACATCTAGTACAGTTAAAGTCTTTAGCAACTGTCCCATAGTTTGCCTTTGCATACCACATTTTGAGAGGTACTCTTCATAATTTAGGAGGGTAAAGCTCTTGATCTAGGGTATTAACTCATCATCTAAAAATACAGCTCAATAAAAGAATGTCTTCACATAAGATATACATAAAATATAGCCATACTATAAAATAAAAATGACCTGCCTGAAATGTGCAGTAGTAGTTTTCTCGTATAATAAATATTTCACTATTTCAGAATTAAAAAAAGCAAAGCCTTACACCAAATATAATTAAGCAACATCTAGTTTGCTGCTCTTATAGACTGGAAGGGAATTGTTATAGATATTCTGCATATTGCACTGCTGAGTCACATCTTACAAGGTTTGGCACACACACACACACACACACACACACACATATATATATATATATATATATATATATATATATATATATATATATATATATATATATATATATAGATAGATAGATAGGACACAGAATTCCATTTCTCCATAGTGCTGATATAAGAAAAGGTGCATTCTCTTAGAAGCTGACATTAAAGTGGTGTTACATATATAATTAAGCATAAAGATCTATTGTAGTTGTTGCATATGACAATGAAATTATTAATTAGAGACACTGTAATAGCAGTATATGTGAAATACGTCTATTATTAAAAAGGGTACATGCTTCATAATTTGTTTTTCAATTGCTCTGTTACTGCCCTTGCCACACACACAGTGTTAAATCCTACTGACTTGTCTATACAGCACAGATGATGGAAATATGAAATTATATATTTCAGATTGTGATGAAAAAACATCCCTCTAAATGCCAGTCAGTACTATAACATCAGAGATCCATTTTATCAAAGTATAATCTCAAATAAGGATAACTCAAAAAGTTATTTTTGTTTCTTTAAAAGGTGTGAATAGTGAGAAAAGGTGAATTACTGTCAGCAAATACAGAAAGCAGTTAGACTATTAATTGGTGTAAAGTATTAATTCTACCTTTGTCATTTCAGTGCACCAGGAGCTATATTGTTTGCAAAGTTTTAAGTCAATATCTACCCTTACAGAATGTTATCCCACAAGAGTAATTTCTAAATGTCTCTTATGAGTAATGGGAAATGAGAAAATTCAAAAACTTGTTATAAAATTTGATAACCATGGACTTGTTTATGGGTACTTGTTATTACTGGCCATACTTGTATCATCTGATTGTAACAGCAACCATTAGCACTTATGACAAAAACGTTCATGCTTGACCAGAGCTGTCAACAAGCTCTTCTGAAATATGTAATTTATGCAACATGAACACACGTTACAAGCTATTAAAATAATTTTTGTTAGTAAGCTACACAGACATGATAAATGATGATCTTTTTCTTCAGTCACTTTTTTGTAAAGACACTACAGTGAAAATTGTTGTTACATAGCAATCAACTTCCCACAAAGTGCTAAAAGAAATAATAATAAAAAAAGAATGACTAGAGTAGCAAAGCAGAAAGTATAAGTATGCGTTCACACAACCACTCATTCTTTTTATCCACATGAAATTCAACATGTTGGAGTCCATCATTTAAGGAGAGCTCATGAATTTAATCTGTTTAAATCACTCCCTAACAGTTTTTCAGTACATAAATGGAAAATGACTGGTTAAACCCAGGTTTATAAAATACAGTAGGTTCATAGATCACTGCCGTATGGCTCTGTATTACAGTGCAGTACAAATGCTTTTGAATACATTTTTGTACTTAGAACAGCCTAAATGTGTGACATGTAAGGGAAATCAAAACATTTTCTCTTGTTTATTGACAATGTCAAACTAAAATGCTAAAACTCTGGAGTAACACTGCTAATGCAGCTCACAGTTTTCAAAGTATGATGCATGGCTTATTTCAAGTCCTGTTTCACTGCAGAGTCATCTGAGCTAATACCAATGCAAAGTAAAAACCCGTATCTGACTTGAATACTGTGTGACATTGTGCATCTGTTTCTACATACATCGTAATCAGTATATCAGAGGGTCCGAATGGAGAAATGACAAAATCAGTAAGCAAAAGAGACTGTTATTACTGGAATTTAGTTCATCCTAAAATCTTAGTGAGTACATTCATGAGGTTGACCCTGCTTTTACAAAAGTTCACAAAGATGACACTGATATATAGACTGTATATTTTATATATATATAGCATATATCGTGGACAGAAGTAGGTTAAAAAAAAAAAAAAACATCTGGACGCAGAACTCTTAGGATAAAAAGGTGCCCAATTCTGGTAGATGCACTGGCACCAGGACTGGAAAAAATGACAGTGTAGAATCCTCAAGGCACGGAAACTTTTAGTTATGTACTTACCATAACTTCGGATATATGGGATCCATCTCGCCTACATTCATAACTGATGGGTTCGGAGCCGATCCATCGGCTCCGACTCGGCCAACTAGTATACTAGAATGAAGTCTCTTATTGGCTGGGCTACCCTCTATCCCAGGATGCACCACACCTGCTTCCCCAGATCTTGTTTGTTCGCTTTCATACTTACATGCAAACACAGAAAAATACCAGTTACTCCAACCAACTAAAGTTCTTCAAGAGAAGATCTCCAAATGGACCAACATTTCTTCTAAATCAGAATGGAAGGGGGAAAGGAGGGTGGGTACGAATGAATGTAGGCGAGATGGATCCCATACATCCGAAGTTATGGTAAGTACATAACTAAAAGATGTAATGGGATCCTATCTCGCCTACATTCATAACTGATGGGACAGCGTCCCTAGCACCTAAATCCCGGGTGGTTCATTGGAAAACACTCCTGAGAACTGTGGAACCAAAGGAAGCCCTGCCTCGAGAAGCCACATCTATTTTGTAATGAGAAATGAAAGTGTGCGGAGAAGTCCAGGTAGCCACAGCACAAATATCATCTATTGATAATTTGTAGTGGAATGCTACAGAAGTAGCCATTGCCCTGGTAGAATGAGCCCTGACTGGAAAGGGAAGCTCTTTGTCAGCCTGCGAATAAATGAAACAGATGCAATCTTTAATCCATTTGGCTATGGAGGTTTTAGCCACTGGTTGACCCAACCTGTTTTTTGCAAAGGACACAAACAGTTGATTTGACTTCCGCGTCTGAGTAGTCCTGTTCAAATAAAAACGCAGTTGTCCATGGACATCCAACTGATGAAAGATATATTCTGCGTTATTGGAGAATTTGGGAAAAAATACAGGGAGCTCTAGGGACTGTTGAATGCAGAAAGAAGATGCTACCTTTGGTAAAAAAGAGGGATTTAATTTAAGGGGCACTCTATCTTTGTGAAAAATCAAATAAGGAGGATTAGAACAAAGAGCCTGGAGCTCTGAAACCCGCTTGGCCGAAGTTATGGCCACTAAAAAAGCGGTCTTCCAAGACAAGAATTTCATATCACAGGTAGTTGCTGGTTCAAAGGGGTGGGCAGTTAAGGCAGCCAGGACCATATTTAGGTCCCGAGGGGGCACAGGATGAGATATCGGGGGCCTAAGGAGCCATGCTCCTTTAAGGAAAGACTTGCAAAGTTTGTTTGCCATTAATGAAGGTTCAAAAGAAACATGAAAATTAGAGATGGCCGCTAGCTGAACCTTAATCGTGGAAACTGAAGAGCCCAACTGAAAAAGAGAGGCCAGGAAATTTAAGACCTCCGGTACTGGGGCAGTAAGAGGGTCTATACCTTGTCACTGTGCCCAAAGGGCAAACCTCTTCCATTTGCTGGAATACAGTTTGATAGTGGAAGGTTTGTGAGAAGAGGACAAAATGTGGATAACCTCCGGAGAGAGGGAACTGTTCCTGACTAAGGATGGAAGTGGAATAACCAAGCAGCCAACCTCAAGGACCTGAGAGATGGGTGAGACTGTCCTGACTGATGAGTCAACAGGTCTGGCACTGGGTCCAGAAACCATGGACCTTCCACCGCATACCTCCGAAGGAAGGGGAACCAAACCTGACGAGGCCAGTGCGGGGCAATCAAAATCATGTCGCTCTCCAGGTAAATTGCCTTCTGTATCACCCTCGGCAGGAGGGGAACCGGAGGGAAGGCATAAAGGAGACCGGGGGGCCAAATGTGGGTTAGAGCGTCCCTGGGAATCTGTCCCTGATAGAGATTCAGAGTGAAGAACTCTCTGCACTTCGCATTGTGGGGGCTGGCAAACAAATCGCAGCAAGGGAGACCCCATTTGGCGAAGATTTTCGCAGCCACTCTTTGGTTGAGGGACCACTCGTGGGGTAACAGGATAGTCCTGCTTAGTCTGTCCGCAATCACATTGGATTTCCCTGGGATGTGCGCTGCCATTAGGAAGTGGTTGGTAGCTACCGCCCAGTGCCAAAGTCTCATGGCTTCTCTGCACAGTGGGTACGACCTGGTCCCGCCTTGCTTGTTTATATACCAAACTACCAACATGTTGTCGGATAGGATAGCAATCAGACCTTGCGGGAGAGCGTGATGGAGAGCTTGTAGTACCAGTAGCACCGCTCTCATTTCCAGGATATTGATGTGTAAATGCGCTTCCTGGGGTTGCCATGTGCCTTGGACAGACCTGTCCAGATAATGACCCCCCCCCACCCTACCTGGGAGGCGTCCGTGGTCACAGTGGCAACGGGGGAATGAAGGATAAAAGGTCACCCCTGGTCGAGATTGGATCGGAGGAGCCACCAACGCAGATCTCGACGGCAACTTTCCGTAATCATAACCAAGTGGTTCAAAGGAAGTTCCTGATAGGACCATTGAACCGAAAGTAGCCATTGCAGCACTCGCATGTGCAGTCTGGCTAAGGGGACTAGGAGAATAGTTGATGCCATCGACCCCAATACCTGCAGAATCAGATTGGCCGGAGCTCTTGATAGGGGGAGGCAGGATCGAACTTGATTCTGCAAAACCTGAATACTTTCTGCCAGTAAGAAAGCGCGCATCCTTCTTGTGTCTAACTCTGCGCCTATAAAGGTAATACGCTGAGATGGCTGTAGCACAGATTTTTCCCAGTTGAAAGTGATTCCTAGGAAACGGCCCAAGCTGACTGTGGCCATGAGCGACTGAATTACTAGATGCTTGGAGGTGGCAGTAAGGAGCCAGTCATCTAGATATGGAAACACTTGGAATCCTAGACTTCTCAGGTGAGCAGTCACCACTGCCAGACACTTGGTGAACACCCTGGGGGCTGTGGTGAGACCAATGGGCAGTGCTCGAAACTGGAAATGACTGTCTCCCAGGCGGAAGCGTAAATGACTCCTGGACTCTTGACTTATCAGAATGTGATAGTAAGCGTCCTTGAGATCTATGGAGCACATCCAGACATCCTTCTCCAATAGTGGGAGAATGGACTGAAGAGTGACCATTCGAATTTGGACTTTTCACAAAGCGATTCAATGAACTGAGGTCCAAAATGGGCCTGAAGTCCCCTGTCTTTTTTGGCACCAAAAATAGTCTTGAGTAAGTTCCTGATCCGATCTGTTCGGCGGGGACAGGCTGGATGACTCCTTTTTCTAGCAGCTTTGAAACCTCTATTGCTGCTTGATCCCGCTGACTGGGTGGCACGTCCGGGATTTCCCTGAAGGGAAGGGGGGGCTTGATGAAGGGAATGAGATAGCCTCCGGTAATAATCCATAGCACCCACTGGTCGCTGGTAATAGCTTCCCAAGCCTGTGGGTGTTCCACAAAACGACCCCCGACTGGCTCCGGAGCTGCACAGTCAGGCACCAACTCAGGGACGGTGAGCGTAGGAGGAACCACGAAAGGAATCACGGTCTCCAGAGTTACGGGGGCCTCTGCCACCTCTGGGACGGCGTCTTCCCGAATTCCCCCCCCCCCTGCCTCTAGAGGGGGGATCACTGGGTGGAGTAGGGAAAGACCTCTGAGTTTTCCTGAACCACATTTTCCCTCCTCTCTGGGCCTTGGGGTAAGGCCTAGAGGGAGCGGAAAAAACGGGCCCCAACGGCAGTCAAGGTCTTGCCCTCCTGCTCGCACCGAGTCAGTGTGTCCTTCACCTTGGGTCCAAACAAAGAGGACCCATCAAAAGGGGCGTCGGTGAAGGAAGACTTGAAAGCCTCCGCAAAGGAACACAAGCGTAACCAGGGGTGTCTCCTAAGGGCCACGCCTGTTCCCGCTGGTCTACTCGCCCCCTCAGCCGCATACGAGATGAGCCTCATGGACGAGTTCACAATGGATGATAAGGTAGTCATCTGGGTGCCAACAGTGTGGGCTAACGCCTCAGGTAGATTACCTGTGAGGGACTCACCTAGCTCTTTAAGGAGGTCCCTTTGGAGCCTAGTAAAATGACACAGGTAATTCAGCGACCGTAAGGTAAAGGCCGCTGAAGAAAGGGTACGCTTCCCGTACCTATCCATGCTCCTGGAATCCTTATTAGGAGGGTGGATAGACGTTGAAGCCTCTGCCACGTCCTGCTGTGTGGCAGATGCCACCACCATCGCATCTACAGGAACTTCTTTCGTTAAAAATTCCTTTTGAGGGGGGGCTGAAAGGAATTTGTTGGGTCTTGCAGGCACCGGTTCCACAGAGTCAGGGTGCTCCCAAGCCCTTCGAGAAATTAAATCAAGTAACTCATCGAAGGGCGGAGACACCCAGGAGGCGGAGGGCTGGGCCCCAAAGGCCTTGAGGAAGACTGACTCCTCAGAGGAAGGGGTTTTGGCCTGCTAATCTCCTCTCTGTCTCAGAATCTCAAGGATATCCGAGAAAGAGACATCATCCGAAGATGATTTTGGGGACCCCTCCGCATCATCGAGGTCAGTGTCAGATGTGATAGACTCATCTTGGGAGTCCACGTGCTTCCTCTTGCACAATTTCTTCAGTGGAGGCTCATCCGAAGCGGTTTCGGACGGACCCCCCGGAAGAAGGGAACCCCCCACGGGGGTATCCTCAGGCCCTGGGACCCCACTGTCATGGGACTGCAGTACGCCAGAAGCACCAGTCTCTAGGTCTAGGGACGGTGAGATGGAAACCTGCTGAGCCGGCAAGGACATGGCCAGCGCGCTCCTCATGGCCTCAAAGGCAGGACCTCCAGACTCCATGGAGGTCACTGGCCGAGAGACCACGACGGCACTAGGAATCCCCGCAGCAGATGCTCTGAGGGGAAGACTAGGCACCGAGGCACCTAGCTCCAAGATGTTCCCCTCGGCCCCGGCTGAGGAAGTCCTGCACCGAACCCCGAACGCGAGGACAGGGTAAGAACAATGGTCGGAACCAATAAACTCCGAAGGGGCCTCTGTTCAGACTGTGCGGCTCCGCCTTGCTCCACCATCACCGACTCCAACGGCTCCGAGGAAGTTGGAGGAGGAATCGAAAGCTTCGAGGGGGGGATTGGCTCCGGGGCCGAATGGGCTGGAGCCGAGACCATTTTTGCGAAAACCGGAGACTGAAAAAGCCTCTGAATAACTCTATCCAAATCCGAATCAGATAATTTGGAGGATCTAGAGGAAATAGAAAGGGGCCGAGACGACTTCTCTCTCTCGGCTCAGACAAGGTAGGGGACCGGCTCCGAAAGGGCTCCAACACTATCGGTGCCGGATCCGACACAGTATGAATAAGGATCGGCGCCGAAGGAGCTTTCGGAGCCGAGGGGGAAGAGTCTGAGCTGCACACCTCCATCGGCTCCGAGACCAATGGAACCGAGGGAGGTGATTCGCCTCTCGATGCTCCAACCTGCGGCTCCAAAACTAATGGAGCCGAGGAAAGAGGCATCGAGGCAGTCCCTCGGCTCCGAAGTCAGTGGAGCTGAGGAAGAAGAGGTCGACCTATGCTTCTTAGTAGTCGGCTCCGACGGACTGGTCAGAGCCGACGACTTTTTCTTTTTAGAAGCAGTAGCAGAAGATGAAGCCAAAGCTTCCTCAAAGGAGGGCTTAATAAGGCCCTTCAGGATTAATTTATTTTTGCGTTCTTGAAGAACCCTAGCGGAAAAGGCATGGCAAACACTACATGTCTCTTGCAAATGCTTTGGCCCTAAACAATAAACGCAAATGGCATGACTATCCGTGATAGACATTTTATAATTGCACTTAGTGCACTTTTTAAAACCAGATTTCTGCTCTTTAGACATTTTCACCAACAAACTAATGGAATAGTGGAACAATCTAACTGCCACACAAAAACAGTACTTCACCAAAAACTTTAAAGCGAGAATAGGCGAGCCCTCTGAACACAAGATTTACCTCACAAGGAGAAAGAACAACAACAAAGGGAACACAACAACGGGCAAAAGCCCTCTAACTTAAACGGGCTTTACCCGGAGAAGAAAAGGAATAAAAACAGACAACACACTCACTCCACTAAGAAGGGCAAAGGCCCTCTAACTTAAATGGGCCTTGCCCGAAGTACCAACAGATACAAAAATGTCAATAACACTCAAACAATACACAAACTTAAGAATAGCTGTTAAAACAGCTGTTGATTGAATTTATGAGGAAACCCCAGGTCAAAAGACCAGAAAAAAGAAGAAAATACACTTAGCTCCAGCCAAGTCGAGACCACGTCTAGCTTGATAAAGCGGCAAACGAGATCTGGGGAAGTAGGTGTGGTGCATCCTGGGATAGAGGGTAGCCCAGCCAATAAGAGTCTTCGTTCTAGTATACTAGTTGGCCGAGTCGGAACCCATCAGTTATGAATGTAGGCAAGATAGGATCCCATTACATCATTCCTACAATGGGGTTAGGCTAGCCTCAGGGGGAGGATGCCCCCCCCACCTATTGTAGAAAGAAGTAGCAGTCCACAAAACCACAAAAACTGACAGGCCAAAAAAGAGCCATAAAGAAGATAAGAGTGGACTACTGGGGATAGGAAAGAAATTAAGCATTATTACTATTATGCAAGAAGCCCAGAATTTCCAGACAGAAATGATACAAAAAGATTAAGAGAAATTTGAAGAAAGAAAAATATTTGCACTACAAAAACTATCAAAAGCTTCAGATGCAAATTTGTGGTCCTTAATATAAAAGATTCATGAAAAACATTAGGTAGACCATGAAACCTTGGGCCATTTGGAAAAAGAATTGACTGAAGAAGTGTGGAATTATAAAGAACAAAATCTAGATATTTTTGAAAGATATAAAAAAAGAAACATAGACATGGGAAATAAACAGAGATCTGATATGATGTAATATTTATGCAATGCAGGAAGCTAAATTAATTAATACAAAAGCAGCTCCAAAGATATTCAAAGAGAAATATAGGCAAAGGCACCCAGATTTGGAAAATTTAACAATACAAAAATTAAGATCACAAAGGGGGAACATAGAATAAAAGATTCATAAAGTATAAAAATAGAGGCTGAAGTTATGGAATACCTATAATTAAAGGATTTAGTGCAGAAAGTCTAACACATGATGGAACAATAAGTCTCCCAAGTAAGGAGAAACAGGAGGAGCAGGAAACATCTGAAGAAGAAATATGGGCATGGTAAAGAAAAAGAGATTTAATATTGTACAATATTTATGCAAATAAGAAAGCAAAACTAAATATTACAAAAAAGCATCACCAAAGATTTTTGGAGAGAAATACAGGCAAAGGCATCCATTTATGGAAAATTTTACAATACAAAAAATAAGAAAACAAAGAGGGAAAGTGGAAAAGAGGATTAGTAATGGAGAAGTTAAAGAAAAAACAAAAAAAAAAACAAAAAAAAATTCTCTTTTCCCACCTTTGCTGAAATAGATTAGTCCAGATTTCTGGTTTTGCTGAATTCCGGACTGTGGTATAGTTTCCTGTGTTGCCCATATCTTTACTTGGAGGAGGAAGCTTCACTGTTCACCAGTGAGAGTGGGGAGCTTTGAGCAGCCTATCTGTCCCTGGAGGAGTGATCTCAGCCCTGAAACTAGTAGCTTATTGGCCGTTTTGGGTCAATTCCTATCTCTTTCAGTTTCCCTGCTTTAAATTTGCATGGTTTTGCACGATTTTGCGCATAGCGCAGCATCGGGCAGCACCGCTTAAATGGGTTTAAACTATTCCCGGCTCCACAAAGTGTGCTCTTCACTTTTTCCCTTAGAACTGTTCTAAATCTCAAAGTAAGCACTCTATTTTCATTCTAAAGCCCTGCAGTTGCTCGTATAAGTAATCTTATAAGTAAGCACTAATAAATTAAAGCACTACACCCTCTTATACTCCCTTTAAGTACTTGGCTCCCTATTGGTCCTTTTTGATCAGTCAAAAAGTAGTTCCTTATACTATTCTGGCATGTCCAAAAGTCAGTTTCGGGTTTACTCTCCAGTTCAGCTGGTGAATCTGGGAATCTTGTGGCAATGTTACAACTGCCTTATGTACACAGACCACCCTCTCCTCCTCCCAACAAGCTCAAATATATGTGAGAGATGCAACTATATAGCCAAACTGGATGCTGAGCGCTCTCAACCCAGTACTGGCACAGTCAGTCAGGAGGAGAAGGTAACCACATACACCACAAATCCAGTCTCACATAGACCTATCGCAACAGCAAACCAAACACATAAACACACAAAAACATACTCGGAGGCTCTAAATAAAAATCTGCCCAAGCAGCAGAGACCTCCAAAGCAGACATCCAAGCAACCGCTACCCCACAACAATACCCATGTATCACATAGTTCACAAAGTCAGTGTGCCACACAGTCACAGCCCTTAAGGCTAAACAACACACCTAATACACTTGTAATAGCTGACTCTATTGTCAGACACACTGACGTCCCACTCACCAGGCTGAACAAGGAGAAGGTCACTGTAAGCTGCCTGTCAGGTGCCAGGATCCACCACATAACACAAGCACTAAGGTCACTCCAAAGCAAGTACAAATATGACTCCGTCATTGTCCATGCTGGTGTGAATGACCTGAGACGTACCTCCCTGGACTACATGAAAAGAGACATAGAGGAGCTCTCTGTTCATGTAGCCCAGGCTGGTATGACCCTGACCTTGAGTAGCATCTTACCCTCACTAAGAATGATGCCACAGTATAAAGACAAAATGATCAATTTTAACAATTGGCTAAAGTATTGGTGTCATTCAAAGGGGATCCAGTGTCTGTCAGCCTGGGATGACATGCTCGACAAGCCACGTTGCTTCGCTAGGGACGGCTTGCACCTGTCACCCCTGGGCTTTCGAATATTGGCTAAGGCTCTTGCCACCCCATAGTGCCTTTTTAGGCAAGGCTCAAAAGACAAACCCACCTCCATAGACAACACAAGGAAAAAGAAACTAAGGGTAATGCTGCTCAACGCCAGAAGTCTAAACCTCAAGATGCACGCACTCAAGGCTCTCCTCAGTATGGAGAATATCGATATCTGTGCAGTAACAGAAACCTGGTTCAAGGCTCCCGAGAGCACCCCAGCACTACCAGGTTATACCTCATACCATGCTTTTCGGCCCCAAAACTTGGACCGAACCACAAAAGGAGGGGGAGTATCCATATTCATCAAAGATACCCACACTTCCAGGTTAGTGGCACTGCACGAAGCATCGGAGACCATCCATGTGTAACTAACAGTGGGCAAAACTGCCTTTCAGTTTGTAGCCTGCTACAGACCACCCTCCCAAACTCAGGAACCCCATTCAGCTTTCCTGAGAACACTGGAGAATATGAAGGTCTCTCCAAACACCATCATATTGGGTGACTTCAACTACCCAAACATAGACTGGGAGCACTACTCAAGCCCCAACACCCTCGCCCAACGGTTCCTAGAATTTATAAACTCAAATGCTATGGAACAACTGGTCACCACTCCCACAAGAGGGGAAAACATATTGGACCTGATCATCACCAACATGGGGACTCTATGTTCCATACCAGAGGTATACCACTCATTGGTATGATCTGACCATAAATTAATCTCACTGGACATCCATATCCCATCCCCACCCCCAGCCAAGGAAACCACGGTGAAGAACTTCTCAAAAGCAAACTTCACACTTCTCAAAACTGAGGTGGAATCCTTCAAAGCCCCCGGGCCAGTGGAAAATACGGCCCAAACTGCAGAATCCTTTACAAACGCATTCTATGGACACCTACAGGAATGCATGGATCATGCTATCCCAAATAAAACCAAGACTCACTCCTCCAAAGGCAGGAGACCTGTCTGGTGGACCTCAGCCATAAAAAAAGCTATACAACAGAAGGAGGAAGCTACTACATGATACAGCAAAATATCAAAAAGGGAAGGCATCTCTGATCAGTACTAGCAAGAAACTACAATCCCTCATAAAATTATCTAAGGCCAGCTTCGAAAGAAAAATTGCAGAAGACGCTAAAGATAATCACAAGGCCTTCTTTAGTTATGTCAGAAACCTGGGTGGCAGCTCCCAGATATGCTCTGAGTTAGTGCAAAATGACAAAAAATACACTGAACCCACAGACTTTGCCAACATCCTGGCAGACAGGTTCAGTGCAAACTCCCCCCCTCCCCCCCAAGAGCAAATGTCTATCCCAACAGAGTGTAGCCTCCCTGACATCACAGATGCACAGGTGAGAGCTGCCCTCTCCAAAGCAAAAAAACACAGCATCAATGGGACTGGACGGTGTCCCGGGCTGCGTCTTACACAAGCTCCAGGAAGAACTGAACCCTCACATAAAGTCACTGTTCATTCTCAGCCTTACTATAGGATATGTACCCAAGGAATGGCGTACAGCAACAGTGGTCACACTCCACAACGGTGGTGCCACAATGGATCCCAGAAACTATCGCCCTATAAGCCTGACTAGCCTGGTCTGCAAAGCTATGGAGCATATCATCATGGAACTCATAAACAAAGACATTGGGAACCTCCAAACACTGGATCCTACCCAATTCGGCTTTGTTAAGGGCAGATCTTGCCTCTTGAACCTGGTCGACTTCTTTGAAACAGTCACCAAGGTCATAGATGAAGGGAAGGTAGTCCACACAGCCTACCTGGACCTCGCAAAAGCCTTCGACACAATACCCCACTCGGGCATCATAAATAAGCTCACCAGCTTAAATATCAACCCCTATGTCACAGGATGGGTTGCAAACTGGCTCAGGGATAGAACCCACATGGTCAGAATTGCAGGTGCCATGTCAGACTCTAAACCAGTTGCAAGTGCCGTCCCACAAGGCTCAATCCTGGGACCTCTCTTGTTCAGTATATATTTCTCTGAGGTACAGGCTAACACGGGAGGACTATGGCTGACCAAGTTCGCAGATGACTGCAAACTGGGTGCCATAATTGACTCGCCGACTGACACAAGCATTATCCAAAAGGGTCTCACAGAGACGGATAACTGGTGCCAGAGCCATGGCCTAAAGCTAAATGCCAAAAAGTGCATACTCATCTCCTTTGGGAAAAACAAAGTGCCCACAAATTACCACATAGGTGGTAATCCATTAAATACGGAAGAAGTAATTAGGGATTTGGGGACCCAAGTAGACAGCAATCTCTCCTTTGACAATCACATTGCCAAAGTGGTTAGAAAGACCTTCTATATAGCCCACCTTATCACGAAAGGGTTCACATCTAGATCAACAGAGGTCATTGTGCCCCTCTACTCATCACTCATCAGGCCCATAATTGAATACAATGCGCCATTTGGGATGTACCTTACCCGACACCTGCAGCAACTGGAAAGATCCCAAAAGTACCTCACCAAGAGGATCAAGGGACTCAAACAGATGCCCTACGCAGTTAGGCTAAAGAAACCCCAGCTCTACTCAGTTGCTTACTGCCTACTCAGAGGCGATCTGTGCCTGACGTTTAAAGCCATGTCCAAACCAGAATTAGTGGACATGCTCCATCTCAGGAAATCCAAATCCCTTAGAGCTACACGCTCCAGGGACTTAAACCTCAGCACAGAAATAAATAGGACATGCTGGAGGGACAGATTCATATCCCAGAGGCTCCCCTCACTCTGGAACAAAATCCCAATCCATGTTAGGCAGAGCCCCCTCAATGACCCCCTTCAAGAGAAATCTTGACGAGTGGATGGGAGATTGTAGGTTTACCCCTGGGATCTCTTCTGTGTCCCTACTAGACAGAGGCACAGTAAAATAGAAGTTATGTTCTTACCATAACGTTCCATGTTAGTTGTCTTCTTCTCGCCTTCTTCTTGCTGGATGGGTTCGGAGCCGACCTCGGTTCCGACTCGGACACTCTAAAAGCTCGAGAGTTGGTTCCACCGGCTCGAGGCTCTCCTTATATCCCACAATGCTAGGCAAGAGTTACCTCAGATCTCATTTGTAAGCTAACCCCAGCTTATAATAGTAACAGAATAACTATAAACATAGTCCACCTCTAAAAACAGGGAGAAGAAGGGTGACCTACATCCTGATTCAGGAAATATGCAAAGCAGCATATGCCTAAGTAAAGAGGTGGTAGAAAGAGAGGTCACAATCACAACTCCTCTAGGTCTGTCCAGGCCAGGAGGAAGGAGGGTGGGACGCAAGAAGAAGGCGAGAAGAAGACAACTAACATGGAACGTTATGGTAAGAACATAACTTCTATATGTTAAGTTGTCTATCTCGCCTTCATTCTTGCTGGATGGGACCGCATCCCTAGCACCTTATCCCGGGTGGCCTAACGGAACAGACTCCTGAGAACAGTGGAACCAAAGTTAGCTCTATGCCTAGAAGCTAAATCCAACTTATAATGAGAAATGAAAGTGTGAGGAGTAGCCCAAGTAGCCGCTGCACAAATGGTGTCAATAGGCAGTCTGTCTTGGAAGGCTAAAGAAGTAGCCAAGGCTCTGGTGGAATGGGCCTTAGGTTTATTAGGCAACTTTTGGTGTCTAATTTCATAAACAAGGGAAATCAGAGATGTTAGCCATCTAGATAATGATACCTTTGAAACTGAAAGTCCCTTTCTGCCTTCTGCATAGGAGACAAACAGCTGGTCAGATTTTCTGAATTGTTTTGTTCTATCCAAATAGTACCTCAACTGACGATGAACATCTAGCCAGTGTAATTTTTGTTCAGACCTATTGGAATATTCTGGAAAAAGACAGGAGGTCAATGCTTTGATTTAGGTTAGACGTCGAGACTACCTTAGGCAAAAGGACGGGTTGGTTCGTAAGGATACCCTGTCCTTATGGAACAATAGATAAGGAGGTCGACAGCTGAGTGCATGAAGTTCTGAAACTCTTCTAGCTGAAGTAATAGCTACCAGAAAGAGAGTCTTCCATGATAGCAATTTTAAAGAACAGGAGGCTGCAGGTTCGAAAGGGGGGAGAATCAAAGAAGTAAGAACTAAATTTAGGTCCCAAGGAGAAGGAGGATTTCTTATAGGAGGTCTGAGAAGAAAAACTCCCTTCAAAAAGGCTTTGCAAAGCTTGTGGGACATTAAGGCAGACTCAGAAATACCCACATGAAAGTTAGAAATAGCTGCCAATTGAACTTTAAGAGTAGAAGGAGATGAACCTGCATGGAAGAGTTCAGCTAGAAAATCAAGGACCATTTGGATGGAAGCAGTGAAGGGATCTATGTCCCTTCCTTGAGCCCAATATGTGAAGCGTTTCCACTTACTCAAATAAATCTTCCGAGTGGAAGATTTATGGGAAGCTATCAAAATATCTCGAACAGAGTGAGATAATTGAGGAAGCCTGGCTAAGGTTGGAACTGGAGGAACCAAGCAGTGAGGTTCAGAGAGGGGAGGGAGCGATGAAACTGACCCGACTGATGGATCAAAAGATCTGGAACTAGGCCCAGATGCCAAGGTCGCTCCAATAGAAATTGATGTAGAAAGGGGAACCACACCTGTCGAGGCCAGTAAGGAGCAATGAGGATCAACGAGGCCTTCTGAGCGATAGCTTTCTGTATCACTTGAGAGATTAGTGGGAAGGGAGGAAATGCATACAGAAGTCCCCGGGGCCAAACTTGGACTAGAGCGTCTCTGCTGGGTTGGCCTGGTAAAGGGAATAGTGTGAAATAATCTCTGCACTTGCTGTTTTGGGGAGTAGCAAAAGGATCGCAGCAAGGCTGACCCCACTTGAGAAAAATCTCTCTCACAACAGAGTCTTTCAGAGACCACTCGTGAGGCATGAGGATAGCTCTGCTCAATTTGTCCGCGATTTGATTGGACTTCTCGGGGATGTGCGTTGCTATCAGAAACCGCTGAGAGGAAATCGCCCATTGCCACAATCTGAGTGCTTCTCGACACAGGGGGTAGGACCTGGTTCCGCCTTGTTTGTTGATGTACCACACTACAGACATATTGTCTGTCTGGATTGCAATCGTTCCCAAGGGAAGAGAGTCTTGAAGGGCTTGCAATGCTAAAAGCACTGCTCTCATCTCCAGAACATTTATGTGCAAGTGGCATTCGTCTGGTTGCCATGTGCCCTGGACCGTCCTGCCCTGATAATGCCCCCCCCACCCGATCAGGGAGGCGTCCGTTGTCAGAGTAGCAACCGGAGGGGGAGGAACAAAGGGTCTTCCCAACAAGAGCTGAGGGGAAGACATCCACCACATGAGATGATTTCTGCACGCCTGCGTGATCATAATGGTGTGGGACATTGGAAGTTGCTGGTATGACCATTGTGTAAAGAGCATCCATTGAAGGATCCGCATGTGGAATTTGGCTAATGGAAGCAGAGGTATGGCAGCCGCCATAATTCCCAACACTTTCAGAACTAACCTGGCTTTGATTCTGTTGTTGTTGAAAAGGAGTGAGACCAGTCTGTGTATGTCTGTTATTCTCTGATCTGTTAGCCTCGCAGACATGTCTACTGTGTCTAGATTTGCGCCTATGAAGGTAATAGTATGACAAGGCGACAAAACAGACTTTTCGCAATTTATTGAAATGCCTAACTTTTGACAAATGCGAAAAGTGTAATCCCTGGCCATCAGAAGGAGATGCTTGGTGGGAGCTGTGAGGAGCCAGTCGTCCAAATATGGAAACACCTGGAATCCTTGTCGTCTCAGGTGAGAAGCTACCACTGCCATGCATTTGGTAAACACCCGGGGGGCAGTGGTGAGACCAAAGGGCAGGGCCCTGAATTGAAAATGACTGGTTCCCAGCCTGAAGCGGAGAAATCTTCTGGAGCGTCTGTTCATTTTTATGTGATAGTACGCATCCTGAAGGTCTATAGAGTACATCCAGTTTCCTTTTCTCAATAGGGGAAGGATGGACTGCAGCGTGACCATCCGAAATCTTGTTTTCTTGACTGATCTGTTCAAGATACTGAGATCCAAAATTGGTCTCCAGTCCCCTGTTTTCTTTGGAACTAAAAAGAACCTTGAGTAGATTCCGGATCCTTGCTGGTCTGCTGGTACTGGTTGAATTGCTCTTTTTGCAAGCAGCTTTGAAATTTCCAAAACCGCTAGATCCCTTTGAGCGGGTGGAACATCTGGAAGGGATTTTTTTGATTGGTTTGGAATGCGAAGAAAGGGGATAGAATAGCCTTCGCAAATGACGGACTGTACCCATTTGTCTTGAGTCAGGGATAGCCAGGCTTCTGGGTACAGTGACAATCTTCCCCCGACTGCCTCCGAAGGTGGGCAGTCGGGCAACACCTCAGGGATGCTGAAAGGGCTTATCAGAGAAGGCTTCTCGATTGCCCTGGTTCTGGAGCCCCCTGCCTCGAGGGCGTCTACCATTGTTATTCCGCCTCTGCCTCTGGCGGGAAATGACTTTGTCGTCAGGCGAAGTCCCTTGAGATTGTTTACGGAACCACATTTTCCCACTTTTCTGGCCTTTGGGGTAAGGCCTAGAAGGAGTAGAAAACGGACTCCGGCGGCAGAAAGAGTCTTGCCATCAGTCTCGCACCTAGTCAAGGTTTCTTTCACTTGAGGACCAAAGAGATGATCCATCAAACGGGAATTAGTGAAAGACGTCTTGAAGGGTCCAAAATTGCATAGCCGCATCCAGGCATGCCTACGTAAGGCCACACCGTCCCTGCGGCCCTACTCGCTCCATCAGCCGCATAAGAAAGGAGGCATGGAGGAGTTGGCTATGGAGTTAAGGGTAGCCAGCTGAGTGTTCATCTTATCTTGAAAACCCGCAGCTGTAGGGTCCTTCAACATGTCACTCGCTTCTTTAATCAAGTCCCTTTGAAGACGAGTAAAATGGCACAGGTAGTTCAGAGAACACATAGCAAATGTCGCTGACGAGAACATCCGCTTCCCGTACCTGTCCATGGACCTAGATTCCTTGTTAGGTGGATGGACAGGTACTGAAGGATCAGCTAGTTCCTTCTTAGTGGCAGCAGCTACCACCATAGCATCCACAGAGACTCCTTTTGTCAAGAACTGTTTGTCTGCTGGTGCCGTTATGAATTTTGAGGGTCTCCTGGGAGTGGGGTCCACTGAATCAGGAGCCGTCCATGCCTTTTTAGCTACCACCTGCATGAGAGGGTCAAAGGGGAGACACCCAGGAGGTGGAAGGACGAGAGCCAAACGCCTCAAGGTACACAGGTTCATCCTCCGAAGGGTTGAGGGCTGGCCAATTTCCCCTGTTTGAGGATTTCGAGAATGTCTGCAAAAGAGACATCTTCAGAAGGGGAACGGGGGGAACCCTCGGAATCATCTAAATCTGTGTCAGATGTGATGGACTCAGGTGAGTCAATGTGTTTCCTCTTACACTTCCTCTTCCGAGGGGGCTCTTCTGCCAAATCAGGAGAGGCCTCGAAGAGGATGAAATCCCACAGGGGTTTCCTGAGGAGCTGGCTCCCTGCGGTCCGGGTTGAGGGAGTGAGTCGAGTTGACCTGAGGCACCGTGAGGGAGGGGGCGGAGCCGACTGTGGAGTAGAGCCAGGCTCTAACACACTCCACATGACCTCGAACGCACCCCTGTCAGGCAAAGCCAGAGGTCCCCGCTCCGAGAAGCTGAGAACATCCCTCAGCACCGACAGTGATGGCTCCGAGGCCGATGTCGGAGCCGAACTCACCAGCGCCGAAGCTCCGAGAGGAAGAGTGGGGTCGGACAAGGGTCCGATGCCACTCACCCCCTCGGAGCCGACGAGGGAAGTTCGGCACCGAGATTCTTCGAAAGAAAAAATCAGAGCCGACGACGGAGCCGAAGACATCTGTATCGGCTCCGACGCTACCACAGTATCGGTTCCGAAACGCCCCGGCTCCGAGCTCAACGGAGTCGGAGGAGGAACATATTGATGGACAGGGGCAGGCATCGACTGATGAGTCGGGCTCTGAAGCATTTGGGCCAGTGCCTTGGACTTAAGAAGTCGACTCACTACCCTCTGAAGGTCATGATCCGACAGCCTCGATGACCTAGAGGAGTGCGATTTATGGCTCCGTTCAGACAGCAAAGGAGATGCTGGAGCCGAATGAACGGAGCCAAGGGATGGTGACCTAGATCTCTTCCTAGATGTCGGCTCCGAATGTCTGGTCGGAGCCGACAAGGGAATTTCTACTACCTCGGCTCCAGCCGGAGCCGAGGGAACCACAGAAGCTGTAGACTCATCGGCTCCAGCCGGAGCCGATGCAGACATAGGTTTTGTAGCTTTAGGTCTCGGCTCAGTAGCTGGAGCCGAGGACCTAGAAGCCTTGGAGGGCTTCCCAGAGACAGAAAGGGAATCCTCAGGCTTAAGTAGACCCCTTAGGATCAACTTGTTCTTTCTTTCCTGCAGGACCCTGGGGCTGAAGCCGTGGCATACAGCACAGGAGTCCTGCAGGTGCAAAGGCCCCAGGCAGTAGACACAAGAAGTGTGACCGTCTGTCAGAGACATTTTCTGACAGCACGCATCACACTTCTTGAAGCCTGAGACCTTTGTGTCTTTAGACATCCTAGACAAGAAAGTGTAACCACACACACTCAGTCAGACACACTGATTACACTAATCTTATTTTAAAAACTCAAAAATAAAACAATTAACTAAAAGTTTTATTTAAGAACAACACACACACACCACTAGGGAATGGGGAAAGGCCAGAAGGCCCGAGAGAGAACTTTAAAGTTCTTGTGGGAAAAAAACTGAATTTTCCGAAAAACAGGGGTAGAAATCCACTAAACTAAGGGAAAAGTAGTTAAAACTTAAAAATATAGGGGTTTAAGTATTCTAATTTTACAGAAATACACTTACCAACAAGCCGGTAGAAAAACCAACACCTCGATCGCTGTAGCGGCAAACGAGATCTGAGGTAACTCTCGCCTAGCATTGTGGGATATAAGGGGAGCCTCGAGCCGGTGGAACCAACTCTCGAGCTTTTAGAGTGGCCGAGTCGGAGCCGAGGTCGGCTCCAAACCCATCCAGCAAGAATGAAGGCGAGATAGACAACTTAACATCTAACCTTAAAAGGGCTATCTTCTGTGACCTACTATACAGAGGCACAGTCAACTAATCTGAAAGCGTGGCGAAAGCCAAACACACTCTGGCTAGGCTTATAAATGCCCTAGGGCAGATAGCCTAGTATCAACCTATGAAATAGAAACTGAGGTTATAGATTACCTGTGAAGTGAAGGATTTAGTAAAAATCTAACTCTGATAATATCAAAGCATGATAAAATAATAATACCCCAAGTTAAGGAGAAACCAGTAGAGTGGGAAGCATATCATCAATTGCCATATGAAGATATTTTGGAGCCTTCTGTAAAAAAACAGTACAAAAGTTCAGCTGGAGTTGCACAGCAGGGGAAGGAACAGGAAACAATGGCAAGTCTGATGCAGTCAATATTGTGGAGTGATGGGCCAGTGAGTTCCAATATGAAAGAGCAATGGATGATGTAGGATATGGCTGAAGACAATATGTCACAGAAAGATGTTCTGGAACCTTCTGCAGAATGCCCACAGGAAATGGAGCATGAAGAATGTGCCCTTAGTTTAGAAGAAACTGATCTAATGGAATAATTGCTTGATTTAATAGAGATGGATAGACATATTAAGATCAATGAAAAAACAAATTACAGAAAGTCAATAAGACCCAACATGTTAGATGTCTGATAAAACAAATGAACACAGTGATCAAGACAGTTCATAACAATTCATGTGATGTAACAGAAGTAAATAGGACATATTACTGTGCAACTAAATTAATAACAGATAAAGTCTTACCACAAAAAACACAGGGCAGTAAGGGAAAGGAAGGGGAGAAATCAAATGCTATCATGGAAGTATTGAAGAGAGAAAATTATAAAGTAATCAAGACAAGAAGTGTCATTGTTAGAAGAATAAAGAAGAGGAAACAAATCAACAGAAATACTCAGAACAACAAGACGTGATAAAACCAGAACAGACCAGGATCTATTGTACAATATTGCAAATAATAAACCTAAGGTATCAGCACTGATAGAAAAACTTACAAGATATGCAGAAAAATATAAAGGAAAAGTACAAAATAAGCAATTTAGTGATGACCCAATTTTTTTATAGAGAATTAGGAAACAAGGCATAAGGAATAGAAACACCACCAAAAAGAAGTGAAATAGTCACATTTTGGAGAAATATCTGTGAAAATCCTGTGGAACATAACAAAGATGCTGAATGGATAGAAGAAGAAGAAAAGAAACAATAAAAAGTTCAGCTCTACAGGATATGAAATGGGATGAAATAACAGCCAGAGAAATTGAAACAAAAATAAGAAAAGCTCCTAAATGGAAAACCTCAGGCCCATATGCAGTAGCTAACTTCTGGCTAAAAGTATTAACATTCTTACCTGAAGATTTAACCCTGAGTAAGAACTATTTATATGTGCACCCCGAACATATGCCAAGCTGGTTAAACATTTAAAATGATATTCTCTCTTAAGTGTGAAACTGCAATATATCCTAAAAACTATATATGAATAACCTGCCTTCTGACAATGTATAAGCTATACACTAGAATTGATGCCAACACAGTTTATAGTCATTTAGAAGAAAACTCAATTGTGGCAATAGAGCAAAAGGGTAACAAAAGAAACCATGTGGAACAAAGGATCATTTGTTGTTAAATAAAGTCACAAAGGGGAATTGTAAAATGGGAAGACTCTAAGTATGGCATGGACAAACTACAAAAAAGCATACGACAGTATCCCACATTCATGGATTAAAGAGTGCTTACAAATGTATAAGATACACCCTAAACTGATTGATTACATTACAGTGACCATGAAACAGGACCAAACCACTTTGCAGCTAAGCCATGATAAAGGACAAAGTATTATCCCAGGGATAACAATTTAAAGGGGGATATTCCAGGGTGACTCTTTGTCACTGCTGCTCTTTAGTCTTGCCACTAGCCCACTAACCTGTCTACTTAACAAATCAGGTCGTGGTTACAATTTGGCTCCCAGAAAACAACAAAGTGTAAAGACTTCTCATCTTCTTTTTGTGGATGATTTAAAACTGTATAGTTCATCAAATGAGGAACTGAAAGTACAACTGCAAGTGGTCAAAACATTTTCCGATGATATAGAAATGTCATTTGGTCTTGATAAATGCGCAAAAGCAACATTTAAAGCAGGAAAGTTGCAGTACCAAGAAAATACCACTCTGAGACAGGAATGTGATATAATAGGATCTTGAGCAGGAGGGAATGTATAAATGTTTGGGAATCGATGAAGGATCAGCAATAAAACATGAACAAATATGAATAAAACTTGGTAGGGAATATTTAAAAGACTAAAATGAATACTGAAAACAGCCATTATATCTAAAAACAAAGTCCATGCAATAAACCAGTTTGCTCTTCCTGTTCTAACTCACAGTTTTGGGGTGACTGACTAGCCCCAAAAGGTAATGAATCAGTTGTTCAGGAAAACAAGAAAACTGCTTCATATTTATCAAATGATTTATAAAAATCAGTGTATACCAAGATTATATATTCCCCATTCTGAAGGAGGCAACAGCCTCATTGAAACTGATTAAATGTATAGATCTGTAATTGCAGGACTGCATACATATCTGCTGACCACACAAGATCCAAACATAGTGAAAGATTTACAACATTAGGAGTTCAAGTCTAAGATGACTTTCCTGCTTCATTTACCAAAAGCATATCATCAAACGGGAATAGAAATCAAACCAGAAGTGAAAAAAAAAAATCAGGAGGCAACTGAATGTGCCAAAAAAACAAAAGAAAGAATATAAGGTGAAGGATCAGATGAGAAGGCAAGAAATGAGGAAATGCATAAATATAGGTGCAAGTACAGGAAACTCCTGGAACAACATTATGTTGATCAGGATCTACTGCAAGAATGGTTAAGTAGACTCGAATTTAAACCAAAAGATGAAAGGTTAATATTGGTGGCTCAGTATAGTGGACTACATATGCACTGACTTACAAAGTCCAGAGAACATGTCGGAGAAACAGACAAATGTAGATTCTGTAAATCAGAATTGAAAATAGTTGCACATCTTGTTGCTGGCTGTGATATTCTAATGGCAGAAGGACTGTATACTGAAAGGCATATTAATGTGTCAAGACTGTTGCATTGGAGGTTGTGCAAACGTTTTAAGTCTTAAGTAGCTGAGAAGCATTGGAAACATGAGCCACAAAGAATTATAGAAAACGATGAAGGTTATATCACATGGGATCACGCATTACCAGCAGTTCAAAAAACAGATGTCCATGAAAAGAAGACAAAAGTAGTATTTATCACTGAAATTGCTACATCCGGTGATTATAGTGTCTTGCGGGCAGAGACACAAAGTCATAAAATACCAGGATTTGCAGATAGAAATCATGGCAATGTGGAGAAAGGATACCCAGACATGTCCAATAGTAGTTGGATCTCATAAAAAAGAATTTACAGTCATATTTAGAAATCTTACTGATACATGTAACTCCATATGAATTTCAAAAGGAGTCAGTTCTGGGCACATTGAAGGTGCTGCAAAGAGTACTTTTGGCTAACATTAATGATTGAAACCATAGTATTTTCATGAACTTTAATCGTACTTCAACTTAGGAATGGGATTCATTCCCATCACAGTATAAGAAACCCAAAAGACTTGGATAAATTAGCTGTGCAAAGGTTAGGCAAAAATTACCTGAGTAACTTTATAGAACTCTAAGTGATTTGTACACTGAATATTGCTATATATTTACAATACATATGCTAATAGCATTTAGCTAATTCGCACTATCAAAGATATTGCCCTTACTACTATCTAATACGCAGCTGCCTTCATATCCGGCATACACAAATATATGCATAGACACACACATACAATATCACAATGTTTGCTGTACAGAATAACATTATTGTGATAATATTTAGTTAATTCAGACATGCAAGGATATTCCACATGCTCATTTCACTTACCACTGCCAAAATACAACAGCCTTCACATCTGTGAATAAGTGTAGATTTCCACAAATATACTGACCGTCACATACAGAAATACACATGCATGGATATACACAGATACACTCACACACACACACACACACACACACACACACACACACACACACACACACACACACACACACACACACACACACACACACACACACACACCCACCCTAGGCATTTCTTGGAGATCCATGTGCAGACCATTAAACCACCTCCTTACAAGTAAAAATTCCCTCCAACATCAAAGAAGGCGATACCAGATAGAGTGGTAGAGAAATTGAGGCTGTCCATCCATTAGTTTATGTCTACTCTTGTATAGGTGATGCTAGACTGGGGCACTCAATGTTCCACAGAAGCACTTCTGGCACAGCAAATATCAAGTGTATGAAACAAAAAACATGACATTTTGTGTCTGTCGATATGCTACTGCTTAAGGTTGATGCATTACATTGCAGCATCTTATTTTGCTATATCGGAGACTTTAATCATCAGTGATATACAGATGAGATTCTTTTTTGCCAGATTGTTGAAGAAAGTAACTACTCCATTAGTGCAACAATTCTGGTGAATTTATTATGTTAGAGTATTACAACTACCCATTACCCTCACTGTCCCTTATCCCTGATGGTTTCTTTCTTTCTTTTTTTTTTTTTACTTCATTGCTCTTTTTAGGCTCCTGGCTTGTTCACAGCCTTAATTGCTATTGTCATTTCAGCATGGAGGAACTCAGATTAACACTTTTTTTAAGAGCCCAGCCCCAGATAAATACTACCTCTGTTACAAACAGCTACACAGAACATTTTTTGGCAAAGGCTAAAATTGGAGATACATAGGTTTTGATGACCGCCATGTCTAACACTTTGCTGAAGGTCATGCAGACAAGCCAGGTAACTGTAATAATATATATATATATATATATATATATATATATATATATATATATATATATATTTTTTTTTTTTTTTTTTTTTTTTTTGCCTGAGTTAATGCAAGATTTTGACTTTTACCTTTCCTAGGACAATGGGAACTTTTCTTGCTTCTGCATTGTCAGTTATATTTTGTTTTGTCCCAAACAATATGCACCACATCTTCAAACTTTTTCTAATGCCCCACTGATCTTACTTCTTCTGTGGGGCTGTATATTTTATTTTATTTATGTTTTGTTGACTGTGCTTGTTCCACAAAGATGTACCCTATTTTTAGGGGGAGGGCTGAGCTGGTATTCATATTGACTTGGGAAATTTTGGCCAGGGCATGTGTACAAGATTTGTTTTATTTACCTTTTTTAATTTAACAGCATTAGTGTTAAATCTTGGTCCATTTGATGAGTCTACTTTGTTTTTTTGAAGTTTCTAAATTTCAAAACCCATATGGCCAAGACCATATGACTGAAGTTTTGAAACTTCAAACACTGTGAATTGAGATCTCCATACAGCGCGGAACAGGAGATTTATTATTTTCCTCACTGTGGTGCAATCTCAGAGTTGGTATATTTAAGTTGCAGGGGGTGTTGGGGGTGCAGGGGGGCATGTCCCCTTGTAAAAATGTAAAAGGTAATTTTTTTTGTCTTTGTTTGGTGGTTTTGTTGTGTTTTCGAAGTTTCGAAACCTCCATCATATGGTCTCGGCTGTATAGGTGTCTAAGTTTTGAAACTTCAATAAAACAACATAGACCCCAATTTAACAATACTGCTTTTAGTTATGTGGCGAATGTCTATGTGCTCTATGTTTTTTAACAGTATGTAACTTTGGTGTAGCTATAAATTGCACTGCAAAGTTTTAGTTCCAGCTGAGCTCCCCAGTCCCCATTAGGCATCTTAAACTACGGGATGTCAATGTGCACTTATGCTTTTTTCCTACCACTGTGTGTGTTATATGTCACCAGCAGTGTCATAGCTCAAAATATTCTGTCTAAAGTATTTCTAAACAAGTTATTACTTCAGACTAGAAACAAAGTAATAGAAGATATAGGTTGTTCTTCAATACTGGGTTTTCCTTTGAAGGTGCTGGAAAATTATATATCAAGTGGATGTTTATGGTTGTCACTCTACCTGTTCTTTCATTGTATCTTTTGCATTCTGAGTTATTTTAGTAAAACAAAATCAGTGTTTATTATGTTTTAATGGAAGCTGCCACATTAACGTGATGCTGGAGGTCTTGTTCACAGTATCCATATCAAGCCTCTTTATAGCAGTCATGTAAAACATAAGGAAATGAGTTTTCTACCTGCCATGTTGTCTAAATAGAATGGCAGCGGTGTAAGACATAGGCATCCTGCATATCTTCTTGAGCCTGAATTAGTCCAACTTATTTATCTCAGAGCTCATGCCTCAGCAGCAGTTGTACAGACGCAACAAAATAAATCAGCTGAACTCCAGACTTTTCTTAGGCAGTCACTTTCTAGTCCATCAGCTTTTAACATAGCCTTCTTCAAACTCTTACTGAGGTCTCAGAACTGTTGTTAACCAGGATCTGTTAATAGACAACTGTGGCTTCCATTTAACAAGAACTTTTAAAAGGAGATTTAAACTAGTTTTACTATTCACCAGTGTTTACATTGGGTAGATTTGTTTTTCTGTCTTATATGTTGCAGAAATGTGCTTTATTTAATTTCAACTATTTTATAATTTCATGCTGTAAAAACCGAAAGAAAAAGCCAAAACTTGTCAACAACACATTTCTCCTTACAATGTTCAGTGCAAAATAAATACAATTGCCTATTCTTGAATTTGTGTTATGAGATACTTTTTTCTTTTGACTGAAGCACAAGTGCCTCCAAGCATTATTTGTACCCATTTGTGTCACTGTATTGTTAGCTATCTACTTACCTTTTTACTCTGCAGTCTGCTGCCCAGTCATCAATTAGTTGTTAGTGGTGTGCATATTGCCAGTTTTTCTAAAGTTCATTATTAGACTGGTATTATTTCCCATAGTGAGCTGGTCTTTCTTTATTAAAAATGGATTGCATTTGAATTGTTAAAATACATTCTACGCTTTATTGGTATATTTTTCTTCATGTACACATGCCCTACATGCCCCATGTCTTGGCTACAATGCCTTTAAAAAAATAAATCTGGGGCCTCCACTTTTAGGATACAGTAGAAGTTTTTTCCACATGTGAGGAACACAATGTGATATGAATCTATCATCCCAACATGTCCTATCTGTTTTTTTTTTTTTTTTTTTTAGGACATCACAGCTAACAATTAGTTGTCACACAACACCTCTCCTCGTCTACCAGGTGTACAGGGAACTCCTTACATCTCTGAGTCTTACTCCAGTCAGAAGCAGCTTCGTATTGCCTGCTGAGGAGTTTTTTCTTTATGCCCTAACTTTACCATTCCCCAGACAGACTCACTGGATTATTAGTGGCAGACATGCCATGTGGAGGTGCTGGCATATTGTCTCCACATCTGCAGTGATTCAGCCAATGTCCCCACCACACCCCTACGCATCTGTGGCAACCACCAAATATTGCTCATGAGGTGTACCAAGTGTGTGCTATCCCCCAGGAGCAGCACATCTGCCCTTCCCCACCAGTAACACAAATGCCTCGGCTGCTAATCAAACCTACGTTGCTTGGACTGTATTCAGGGATTTATCCCTCTACACCACTGTACCAGCTTAATGTGTCTTGTTGATGAAATGTATCAGTGCACACATACAGTATTTTCTCTCCTTGCATTTTAAATGATTGAAAATAAGTATAACAATAGCAGAAGGCCCGTCGCTTACTATGGCATGATTTCTTAATACAGTCTGATACATACTGGCCGGGGTTGGCACTGTCTGCAGCCTAATGCTCCTAAGCACCAGATATCATTACACTAAAGCATTTAGTACTGCTTTGTTTCACGGAAGGCTGATATAAATTCTTTTAACATTGGTTTATCAGCATAGTGAACTGACTCAAGGAAAACTATTTCAGCCACAGCCCACAAGCTCTGTCCATGTGACTTGCTCAGATTCAAATAGTTGGCAAATGAAGATGAAGGACTCAAATCCTCGAATGCAGAATGCAGCTCCTTAACTGTAGTTGGCAAATGAAGATGAAGGAATCAAATCCTGGGACGCAGAATGCAGCTCCTTAACTGTTCATTAATTTAAACCTGTGTGATGCCTGCCAGACTTATAGGTGTAGTGCACAGCACTGACTGACACTGCTATCAGTTACACTTTTCTTTTTTTTTATTTATTTATACTCATTCCATAGCACTTGCACATCTCTGTGCTTTGTATTTCATATTCAGATATTATTCCTGGACTCTCTTCTTAATCTGCCTTTAAGGGTCCTGTCTGATCTTTCAGACAACTTTTATATATATTGTAGCTCTGTTGGTACAGCAGATAAAAGCCTTGATTATGACCCATGTAACTTGAGTTCGATTAGTAGCTCAAGCACCTTCCGGAACTAGTACGAGGGAGAAAGGAATGATGAGGCATGGCCCACCCAAGTTTTCTACAGGGATGGATGGGGATGATGTACTTGGAAAGATGGACAATTTCTGTAGGTCTGACAGAAACCAGAGCTTGGAAAAGACTGCCAGGCTAGGTGACTGGGTGAGTCTGGGAGTATGAGACACATTGCCAACTTATCAACTGGATACAGATTATCCTAAAGACCACACCTCATCACTCATTGAGTCCTCCTAAGTGATACCAGCATTTAAAAGGGGCAAGGCCATAAGCAATGTCAGCCTATATCAGCAGCATTGTTGGCTTCCCAGACTCACTTTCCTACAAAGGAGACCAATCATCGCCTATGTGGTAACTGTAGACCAAACCTAGATGGGATAAATACCAGGTAAGAATTAAATAATTACATGCAGTACTGTGGAAGAAGGGGATCAGTGAGAACCATGCTGCAAAGGTCCCACCAGTATAACCCAGTAACTTAACGGAAATTCTAGAATTTCCTTAAATATTGACAAAATATAATCCATCACCAATATGTCATTTTACAACACGTCAGTTTTAAAGCTCCCCAACATTATTTCCCATTATTATCATGTGACTGTGAGGGTGATATTACTCCCATTGTATTATGTCACTTTTCCAGGTATTGTTGTACTTCCCATTGTTTTTTTTTTTATTGTTGTTTTTTTACTGTAGAGTCAATGTACATAAAGATGTGGCTACTGGAGCTGAAAGACCTCACATGGGAGTTTTAAGCCCAATACAAAAAACATTGAACATGTATACATACTGTGTGATAACTAGCTTACTGGCGATGACTTATTAGTTGGTTTGTCAGGCAGCGGAGAACTTGGGCTTTGCAGAGGAACCGTATTAGCCACATGCTCAGACTAATTGTTTTGTACTGATTTCCTCTGCTGTCGTCAGCTTCCAGTACTTTCAGATTTCACCTTATACAATGTTTCTGTCACTGAGTCAGTTATTGCAGACACTGCATTTCCTTTATGGTACATTAAAAGAAACTGATGCATTATAACCTGCAACTATTTGTCTTTAAGGGGAAATACCTTGACTGTTTATTCAATGTTTGGATGAACCTTTCTTCTAACCCACAAGCCACTATCACTAGTAATCTCTCCCTTTATTCCAGTCTTTATAAACAACATTCATGCCACAAAAAATGCTTATCTCTGGAAGCTGATCCCAACTCAAAGTTTAGAGCTCAGATCAGCATATATTGCATTTGCTTCAGACACATACGAGTGAGTTATTGTTGCTTACACATACATACATATATCTATCTATCTATATATATATATATATATATATATATATATATATATATATATATATACAGATAGATACACACACACACACACGTGTATATATATATATATATATATATATATATATATATATATATATATATATATATATACACACACATATATATATATATATATATCTACACACACACACACACACACACACACACACACATACATACAAGCATACACATGCAAAGACACATAACATGTAGCCTGGTACTGCAGTCTCTTGAAAAAAATAGATAAGCTTTGCTCTGCCTGTCAGACATTGCTCACTCTCTCTCTTTTGGCCCTCTTTGAAATGCAATGAATTCAAAGTTATTAAGTAAGAACACTAACATTTTGAGAGGGGTCATGGAAGGGGAGGCTTGTCCCCTGCTAAAATTATTTTACTAGGTCTGGGCATTTGTTCATATTTTTGCACATGCTTGTATCACAACATGAGTTACTGAATGCACAGTCTCATACAAAAAGAACAATTTTGGCTATGCAGTCAGGATTCAAGCTGTCAAGTCTCAAGATGTAGTAGAACTTTTGATTTCATGAAAATAGTCTGACAATTAATACATTTTATTAAGTTATCTGTTATCAACATACCAGATAAGTTGGTGAGAAGACACTTTTCAGCCATGATCCATGAAATGGTAATTTCCTTTTTGTTCTTAGTGAACACATTTCTTATTGTGACTGTTTTGCATAAATGAAATACTGCACTAATAACTACATGCGTATCAAGTTCAATACTGTATATTTGTATAATTTTTCCTGTTCATGTATATACTGCTGCATGTTAACATCTGTCCCAGGTCATGACTGAAAATGGTACAATGTCTGGTTCCAGTTCATTTATTTGGTCAACAGAATAAATAAATAAATAAAATGACCAACTTAACATGCCAGAAGATACAGATGTAAAGAAAAGAAAAAATATAAACATGATGAAACAGGGAGAGGGGCTGGCTAATGGTTAAGGTCTTTTCCTCACAGATACAAGATGCAAAGTTATATTCTGCCTTCTGGTTATTGGCCAGGCTTGCAACAATCTGTAGACCGATAGCTTAGTATTTACCTATGAACCCATATGATTATAAACTCTGTGAGTGTAAACATTAAGATATACGCACATAGGAGAAAAACATTCAGTTGGCAAACATCTCCCAACAAATCAATATGGTTATGCTGCTAGAATATTGTTGGCTGTTCTTAATGGTGAAAGGTGACCATGGTGAAAAATGCCTGGATCATTTAGCATACTGTACAACCTTGAGAAAAATTTTCAAATTGCTTGCAAAAATACTTTGGGCCAGATTCCAAAACACTTGCTGTCAGTATAAATAAGTTATTCCTGTGTAAGCCTGCCCCAGTTCTAAAAGATTTTTTCTCAGTATAAGTCACATACTTTGGCATAAGGCCCGTCTCTAAACAGGCTTACACTGGGGACCAGATTGCAAACGACTTGCTCTCAGTGTAAATCACAGGATCATAGGAAGTTACTATGCTATTGACCTGGAGGTCATTTCAAGCCTAGCCATTTCATCCCAATGTAATACCATAGAAACTACAGTCTGTTCCTAGCATTGTGTTTAGTAATGGCTGCCCATGTCCAGGAGTGTTGTGAGTGCTATCCCTGGTAAGAATTTATAGTATTTTTTAAACACAGAAGTCACATCATTAATTTGAGTACAGTCCTCCCCTCCTGCCATCTGATAATGCCCTCCAGTTAAAGTTCAGTACTATAAGGTTTTGCCAGTGTTACATCTTTCCTAAGTATGACAAGCTGATGTCATAGACTGATAAGTTCTCCGGCCACTACCACCAGAGTTACCACAACTCCCCCTCCAGCATCCCTTTTTTTGTCGCTAATGTAATCCTGTCCCTTTCAGTGCTCTCTGGTTTTCTTTTTCCACACTCCAAACACATTTTTCTACATTGTTACACCATTAGAACTCTGCCACAAAGACAGGTGCTTGTGGTACAAGTGGACATCTAGTGCCACTGCATGTCATCACCTGCAACCAACTTCTTAAATATTTTTGACATATTCCACAAACTGGGTAAACCACAAGACAAAACAGCAAAAAAACAAGCGAAATGACGCTATAAGAGCCAGCAACTTTTAAAATGACAAAACGAGTTTAATAAAAGTTAGCGCTTTCAGCGAAGATAGTACTCCACCGTCTGAAGAAGGTGGAGTACTATCTTCGCTGAAAGCGCTAACTTTTATTAAACTCATTTTGTCATTTTAAAAGTTGCCGGCTCTTATTTTTGACATATTAACAAGGAATGAGATGCACTGTAATTCATGATACCGTCCAGCTTTAGAAAGACAGAATGCCATTCTCTCTTATTCCAGCAAGATCACAGACAGACAGATAGAGACAAAGACAGAGTAACAAGGGCTTCATATAGGTTCACAGGTGTATAGTAGGCTAATGACTACTGAGACTTTTATAAGCCTAGCCATGTATCCCAAATGCATAGGGCAATATTTACTGGCTGCCTCTGTCCTTTAGAGACATAAGTGCGAGACATGGATGTATTTGTGATTTCCCATCCACTAGTACAGGTTTCTTTTGAATAAGGTAAAGGAAGAGGTCTGCTTCACATAGATGGGAAGCTTGTTCCAGAGAAGGAAAATTCTCTGAACACATACCTGTCCTTCCAACACATTCTATTTATGTCACAAGCAAAGTTTAAACCCCTAGATCAAATAATTCCGATACTATTCATTTTGGAGATATGGAAATGGTCTGTCAGAGTTGGAGCCAAGGATGTCCTGCATATCAGGCATAGATCACCTGTTAAGAGTTTGTAGGAAACAGAGTACAGAGTAGGGCTCTGAGATGATCTGCATAGGACATGCTGTTACACTGTTTATTTATTTTTTTTGTGAGGAACTTCTGTAGATGTTCCAGTTTTGCATGTGACTGGTCAGGTGCATACTGAAATGACTTACTTTATCAAGTCAATTACACCAAGAGCAAGTCTTTTGGAATCTGGGCCCTCGTGTAAGTCTGTTTATAGATAGGCATTACACTGAAATAAGTCACTTACACTGACAGCAAGGCTTTTGAAATCTGACCCTTTGTTTGCACATCCCTAAAGAGTCCATCTTGTATGATGCCCAATCCTTAGGTATGCAACTTGAGGGATGTTCACCACTCTAAATCCCAGTGTTACAAATTTTTGGCTTTGGATAGCTGCTCTTTAATAGCTCTGAGTGTGGAATGATGTCACTCATCTCCTTCAGCCCTCAGGGCTATGGCAATGCCATAAACTTGTGTCAATATGGAACCATTTCTAGTTTTTTTTTTCTGTGCTTGTGAATGCAAACTATCCAGTCACCATCTTGCAGAACACATTTAATTGCTCTGTAATGCTGAGGTTTTGCATCTTTTCATATGGTAATTATGTCAGATTGTTAGTTTTATCACATTATCTGGTTTTCAGTTCAGTACTGTAGGAGTATGCTTTCAGCAGAAAAAAGGCAATGCTTCAGCCATACAGCTATTATGTTGGACACTTTAGACTGATTGATTTGTGTTTGTATTTTTATTTACAGACCTACATGGATCTTTTTCAGACTCATCCTGAAAATAGACATGATGAGCTGATAGTCTGTTACTACAGTTCTTACCAAACAAATAAATACTGGTTGAACTACTTGATTCCAAGACTAAGGGCTTCTTTTCCAGTTTGGAAAAAAATTCATTAATCTTTCCTCGATAACCTTGAATGAAGTGTGTTGAATCTTTCTATATCATCTGGAAATTTTTGGACCAGAAAGGCACGTATTCCACAAGGTGGAGTGGTACATTTCAGAAAGGCACGTATTCCACAAGGTGGAGTGGTACATTCCAGAAAGGCACGGATTCCACAAGGTGGAGTGGTACATTCCAGAAAGGCACATATTCCACAAGGTGGAGTGGTACATTCCAGAAAGGCACGGATTCCACAAGGTGGAGTGGTACATTCCAGAAAGGCACGGATTCCACAAGGTGGAGTGGTACATTCCAAAGTAGTATGTAAAGAGCGTTTCAGAACATGTCAGCACGTTGTCCAGCATTCTCGCTTTAGCCATCCAGAGTTTTCCTGTAATGATGCATTCAGTAGATGAAGAACCATAGAGAATTTTGATAGAAACTAGTGATAATAGTTTGTCACTCCAAAGTACATTGACTATAGGACATTCTGAGGCTTAGGTACTGTGAAGTGAGCAGTCTATCTCTATCAATCCCAGGAAAATACATTTTGCTTTTGGAAATCTCACATTTATCTCTGTTGGAATTAAGCCTTTACCCTTTTAAGCTGTTCAAAACTATTTCTACATTAATGTCCACTAGAAGAAATTTCCTTCTTAAAAAGTTTTTCTGTGACTAGGATACAAAAGAGACAGAGAGAAAAACAAAATAAAAAAGAAAGAAAGAAAAGCTAATATACACTTGGTTGCAAAGAAAGAAAACCTGTAAAACAAAATTGCAACACAAAGACCTGGAATAATTATAAACCTTTTCATAAAGAACACCCAGAAAGCATACTGACAGAGCATGCCCTTCTCTTTTACACAGTTCAAATTAATAAAACATAAATGTGCGGCACACTTAATATACAAGAAATCATCATCATTATAACAATTATCATGATCATAAGCAGCAGTGGCCTCTGGACAATAATCAATAGTAGGCCCACATTTGCCAGGAGCATCAATTTGTCAGTCCCTAAAATATGTTCAATCTGCATTTAGAAACATCAACAATGTTGCTGTTTTAGATTTCATCAAGAACACTACATTTTTGACAAAGCTCTATTTTAACGCCAGCTAGTAATATGCTGTATTTTGCCAAAAATTCTGGTTTACCTCTAAACTTTTGAGCCTACAAAACCTGGACTGAGGTTCCTGAAAAGTAGGTACATTCAGTGAAAAATCTGGATGGCTAATTAGAATAGCATTTATATACCAGAAAGAATGACTCTTTCCACTTTCATGAATATTGTGGATATTTTCCACTCAAAAGAGCACATTTAAAAAACTGAGTGTGACAAAATGATGCAAAATATAAACACTGTTATTGTGAGATGACTTCTCAGTACAGAAAAAAAAACTTTCAGGCAGCCTAGCAGAGGACTAAAGCTGCTCTGAGTTGTTAACAAGCTGTTTCATACAGTTTAGAGTTTGATTCCTGCAGCCTACAATTTTCTGATTGGATCTCTTTAAACAAGTCACTTAACCAGGGAGTGATCGCAGGTCACATCTGAAAGGGGACCCTTCGACCCAATCGGCTTACCTGATTAACTAACCTACTAAAGAACTAAACAAGTAAATACTAACTTGCCTATCTCATTAGATCCATTTTCAGCTACAATCAACATAGTGTGCAGTAAATTAATGAATATGAAAAAGATAATTCAAACATTTATCTCTAAACCCAAGTCTCTCTCATTCCTAGAAGGAAGGGGGGGGGGGGGGGCTTAGCATTTGGTCTACTGACAAACAAGTGCAATTTTGTTTAAATAGTTCCAGAACTAATTCCTTGCCTCCTAACATTCTTTCTAAACTGCATGCCCTTTCCTTAATACGCATTCAGTATAGGGAGTTCAATAACCTCACTTTTCTTTTAACTTTCCTGCCTACTCTTTCTTTATCAGGATCATGACAGCTGCTAGGACACCTGCCTTGAGAAAATGTGTTACAAATGTTTCTGGCACACTTTAATAACATAAGCCTTCATACAAGCAGTTTAAAGCACAGAATTAAGGATATTAAACTGCTAAACTCCTTCATCCTGTACTCCCAAAGCCTCCATTTGCTGACTTAACCACACAGTTCTCTTAGGCCTCTACTGTAAATGTGCGTCAACTTAAGCAGGGCATCCCAGTTAATGGAGTAAATATAACAACAATGATGTTTTACCTTGACTTCCTTTGTCCCTCACCACAGTACTGTTTGCAGTTCTCATTACAAATGTCAAAATACCACAGGCAAGATACATAATATAACAATTACATTTCAGCCCTGGACTTGGTCATGGCTCAAAAAGGTTTGACCAGTTCATTTATCAGATAAATATACAAGCCAAACAAACCAGACATACAGAACTTAATAAAAATTATCACTGCAGATGGGTTAATTTGAGGAGAAATGCAATGTGGTAAGATATACTTTGATGCAAGTTTGTTTGTTCCTTTCGGCTTTTCCCGGTTAGGGGTCGCCACAGCGGAACTCCGGTCCGCTAATGATTGGCAGCAGATTTCAACGTGCTGGCTGGCCGGGCCTAACGCACAACCTTCAGCGAAGGAACGCCCATTCACGCATGTCGACACACAGAAGACGCTCTAACTAAGGATCGAACGGGCAACGTCTCACTGTAAGGCGACAACGGTACCGCAGCACCACCACCGCAGTTCAAGTAAAAGGCAGATTAAAGATATGAACTACAAAAAAAATAAATAACCGGATTATTAAGTAATTATAACATTCCAAACAGATTAGATGTAAGTAAGTTGTCAGTGTCATTACTACATTCATTCAAGCAGACCAAAAATTTTGGAAGAAACACTTTTATGCAAATGTAAAAGCAAAACAAAAGATAATACCAACTACAGAAAACACACACACACACACACACACACACACACACACACACACACACACACACACACACACACACACACACACACACACACACACACACAAGTATAAGGCCAATCAAAACAGGCTTATACAAGTTGGGGAGAGATGAAATTGGGCAACATGTGCTGTGATGCAATTATGAGGCAAAACTGAACAGAAGAATAGCTACAGAAAAATAGACATCCGATTCTGTATACTTCTCATACTTAATAAGAAAGCTTAAGCTAAATATAGAAACATGGAAATTCTCTGGTGAGGCTTTTGACTGGATCTTTAAATAACGTAGGACAAGACTTAGCATCTGATTCCAAAACACTTGCTCTCAGTGTAAGTGACCAGTTACACTAAGAGCAGGTCATTTGGAATATGGCCCCCAGTGTAAGCCTGTTTATAGCTAGGTCTTACACCGAAGTAAGTCACTTATGCTGAAATCAGGTCTTTCAAAGTCCAGGCGGACTAACAGTTCTTTAAGAATCTGTCCCTTAATACCAAATAATGAAATAAAAGTATAAGATGACAGCAAACATTTAAAATTCAGTTTGCTATACATACCCTTAGGATATAGAGTTTCTACAAAAGGAGGAGTGAATTGCTTTTGAAGCAATGACTGCTAGCAAAAGTTTGGCTATTAAACCAGTTGGATAAGAGAAGAAAAACTGCAATAATGTTGAAAGAATATTATATTCTTCATTCTAATTTCCTTAATAACACTGTTGAATATATAAAACTGTACGGAGATATCTCAAGTGATGTTCACTCTGCTCTTGTTAACTTACTTGATAAAGCAGTGAGTGATGGAATTTTATTTGACATGGAACACTCTCTTTTATGTAGTAAGAATCCTCTAGTACCAGTTTTTTACCATCTTATTCAAATTCACAAAGACCTCCAACATCTACCTGGAAGACCCATAGTCTCCTTGGTAGGATATCCTTTAGAAATTCTGGGTTTTACTAATAGATCTTTATTTACAACCTTAAGTAAAATCTTTACTTGTTATCTGCGAGACACTAGGCAACTTACAGAGGAACTTTGATATTTCCAACATTGTCAAGACCTTCCTTTTGTTAGTCTACATACATTTGTTGAGTATATTTGGGGTCTAGAGGGTGTTTCACGATTTTAAGGATGGTGCACTTAATGATATTTTGCTACTTCTCATAAATTTTGTTTTGATGACATTGTTTTCTTTTTCAATGGTGAATATCTTTTACAGTTGAGAGGTACAACAATGTGGCAAAGTTTGTCCCACTGAAATTTGTTCCTTAGGCTTTAAGCAGCAGAAAAAAAAGTCTCTCTCATTCTGTATACATATATATATATATATATATATATATATATATATATGTGTGTGTGTGTGTGTGTGTATGGGTCCTTGTTGTTTTATCGACAATACGGTTCATTGACCCGTACTTTGTCGAAATTACTTTAGCGAAAGTGCATTTTGTCGAAAATGCACTTTCGCTAAAGAAAACAAACAAAAAAAAATGCCGTTAGCATGTACCGTTAGTTGTACATCAAAGTATACTGTTGATGTACAACTAAGGAAACTCTTGTTGAGATCTTAGTACAGTGGGGTTAAAGGAATATTCCCTTTTCCCCACTGTAGTGCGCTCTCGGAGTGAGAAGATTTAAGTAGGGGGGTATAGGGGAGCTTGCCCCCCTGCATATCAGTGTTTAATGTGTTGTTTTTTTTATTTGTCCGCAAAAGTACATTTTCGACAAAATGCACTTTCGCGGAAGTCAGTTAACAGAAGTAAGGTTCGATGAACTGTACTTTTGAGTAAAGAACATAAACCCATATATATATATATATATATATATATATATATATATATGTTTATACACATGTACATATATATATATATATATATATATATATATATATATATATAGAGAGAGAGAGAGAAAGAGATAGGTATAGGTATAGATATATATATATATATATATATATATATATATATATATATATATATATATATATATATAGATAGATAGATATAGGTAGATATGGATATAGGTATAGGTATGTGTATGTGTGTGCGTGTGTGTGTGTGTGCTTACTTATTATGAATATAATGTTACGTTAAAGGTTCACATATTTCATATAAGCATTTTTCTACAACATTAACATGAATAGTTTTGGAATATAGTTTACTTATAGGGTTCAGACTATGTCAAGTTAAAATCTAAATCCATTGCGGTACACAAGGAACAATATTATTAATGCTATCTTCCGTACGAAACCCAGAGCTGGTTATAGCTTTTTTACAGCCAGATGAGCACAGCCCCCATATTTAGTCAATTCTATTCATTATGAAGTACTTGTCGGCAGTCGAAGAATGTGTACTAAGAATGATGAATTCCAACGGCAGTCTAAGAACATCATTAGCTGTCTGAAGGCAAGAGGAGACAGTACAATAATGTTGTACAACAGGTCACATATCCACATCAGAGTACAGGAAGGGGCACTTTTCCCAGACATCACAAAGTTACTAACATTGATTCCAAGGAAGAAATCTGTTTTATTATCAGGCATGTACCCTTTGTAGGTGTTGTATCTTGTGTAATAAAGACACACTGCAATATCATTTTAAGTATCTCTGTTTTACTTAAGAGTCTTAAGAAAAAGCATAAGATCTTATAGTAATTCCCCATACCTAATGATCACCTTGTTCTTAGGTATTTACTATCTTAGCTGTTCTTGCAAGTCATTTTACGCCGAGCCAGTTTCCATTTTGGTGCTTGAATTAACCTATCTTATTTGGTGCTAGATTAGTCTTACCCATCCTATGACTGATAATTACATTTTACCCCTAATGAGAATAACTGGGATCATTCCTGATAATTTGAGGGGACCCATGTGTGGAATACAACATTTAGGAGCTACCTCTGTACACTAATAGTACAGGGGGTATTGCTGGGGTAAATCTTCTATTACCCATCCATAGATCCAAGTTGTGCTTGAATATGGACAGGGATAAGCATTGTTTTATGTGGATGGGAAGTCTGTTCCAAAGCAGCGGTATCCTCTGCGAGATATACCTGCCCCTCCAAACCATTCTGTTGATGTTGCAGAAGAGGTTTAGATTCCTGGACTGACTTGCTGATGTGTAGTAGATCTATCAGTATTGGATCAGAAGATGCCTTGTGTGCCAGACACGGATCTCCTTTTACCAGTCTGTTGGACACCAAGTACACTCACAGGGCTTTCAGGCAGTCATTGTAGAACTTATTGTCCAGGTCCTGTATCCCATTAGTAAGGCTCCTCTGTGGACATTCCAATTGTTTCATTTTCTGGGCATTATATTCAATAAGGGCTGAGTAAAGGGGGGCAATGACATCTCTAACTCTAGCCAAAATGCTGCTGTTTACAAACTGTTCAATAAAGAAGGGCTTTCCTATGACACAGGGCACGTTGCCAAATGTTAGATCACTGTCCAGCTAGGTCACTGCCAGTCTGTAACCTTTCCCAACCAAGCTCAAGACTATACAGAACATTACTGTAAGGGCTGGTCAGTCTACCCTTTCTTGGACAACTCTTCTATACAGAAGATAAATGGGCATTCAGCTTGCTCCTTGAAACTTTGAAAATGGTAGCAGTCTGGAGTGGTATATGGGAAGAGTTGCCTTGTTAAATGTATTGCATTGAGAAGACTTCAAGAACACTCAGAATTGAGGGATATATGTTCCAAATCTGACTCCAGCCTAGTGGCACAACACTCTTACTTTTCATAACTCTGATTGCACAGGATTAAAATTTATTTAATTTTTTTTAACATTTTATTCTAGGTACTTGGGTCCAATTTTACTTTTATTAAAAACAACGACATACTTTAGGTTTTCTCTAGAAGATCCGTATGATACATTATACATAATAGAGTGAATTTTAAATATTTACTGTGAATTGATATTTGTGTTTTATTCGTTTGTGCAAATATTGTCCTAAGTTGACTTGTTTAGCATCCTTTCACAATCAACATATGAACAGCTTTTCTATTTTTTGGGATTAGCAATTTTGAAGGTGTTTAAATGAGTTTACTTCCTCGTTAAGCAGTTCTCTCTCCAACAGGACATTTGATATAATAAATTAAATTCATCCTTGCTCTTCAAATGCCATCACTTCAGGTCTCCCACAGTGTTCTGTTTTTGCCCAACACTGCTTTCTCTATCTGTCTCTCTCTTTACTAATGATGACATTACATTTATCCCTGCAACTCTCTTTTACAATATACTGTAACATTCCCCTCTTATCATGTTGCCCCATACAAGAGGACTTCACCAAGCTCTAGTAATATTACTCAAAAATAAACAAACTAAAACCATCAAAGTTTAATGTTATGTTTGGTACCTCTCTAAAATTAAACAACAATTTTGAAATAAACTTAAACTACACCATTTTAAACAAAATTCCCCAAGTTACCTCCTACTAGTGCCTAGGACTTTGACACATCTCAAACGAAACTGAAGCCTTGGGTGAAAAAGTACTGATTCAACTAAAAGCATATTACTCTGTTTTTAGGTACCTTAACCAAACTACAAGGTAAACCATTGTCAAAGGTGTAGTAATAAACATCTTTGAATATGGACTACTTATGTTGGCCCTAAACTCAGCCTATAATACCAAAATATTACAATGCACCATATATAAAATATGACACTTTGTCAAATCCTTAACATATAAATGTCAATAATTACTCTGATTATTCATATTACTTGTACTATGGCCGTTATTCATATTATTGGCATGCTTCCTATTTCACTAATTCAGTTCACTTTGCACACTCTTTTGGTTTCATCCCTTCAGCTTTCCTGAGACATTTTAATCTATTTGTTTTTTCTCTTGCTTCTACTATAATGTTATTTATATATTCACTTATACTTCCATTCCTAATTTTACTTAGTCATATTATATCTTCTTACAAACATATTTACACCAATGTCCTGCCTTCCTTCAACACGAAAACTCTTATTCTTTACACTACAAATTATGACTGCATCATAAAAACAGTTTGTGCTGTACTTCTCGTATGCGGCTACAAAAAAGTAAATTTTCAATGCCACAACTCCCACTCCTTAAATCACACACAAATCATGGACTCAGAACTAAGTGGTTCTCATCCTACTATCAAATCCCTCTGGCTCAAACTAAGTGGGGACGTCCATTATAACCCCTGACCAACTCACCGCACACTGAATACTAACATGGTGCCTATAACAAATGATGAAACAGTGTTCACACACTCCTTAAAGTATCCAGGTCTACATCTCTTCCATGAAAAACTCAGATATATCTGTAACAAACTGCTGGATGTTCAATTATGGATAGCCTTTCACTTGTTAGACATCTTATAATTGCCAAATGTCCTTCCCCCAGGCTTTAAAATTCTATAATTAGATATAAAAATTAAAAAAAAAAAGCTGGTAGGGTTGGAAAAATCTATCAACATACTCTTGTATTCCCTCTATTCCCTCGTACCTTCCCTCAATTTAATAACACAGGATTTCTTATCTTCTTTTTCAGCCTTAATAACATTAAGTGCATATGCATCATTGGAATTTACATATCCACATGCAATAACAACTACTGATGAACGTAGCTTCATACAGCTCTTGCTAGAGTTTTTCACGATCTCCTAATTGTGACAGAACAGCATTACTATTCATTTCTGGTCTTTCTTAATCTCTCATTGGCATTTAACTTAGTGGACCACACTATTCTCTTGGATAGTCTGAAGCTTTACCATGGTTTGTCTGGAAAAGTTCTTGACAGGTTGTGTGATCAGAGCAAATTAATGATATATATATATATATATATATATATATATATATATATATATATATATATATATATATATATATATATATCTTAAATCTCACTTGTGTGCAGTTCCCTTACTGTGAAGTAATTTTTCTTTCAGTCAGATTTCAGTTTTTGCACATGTATTAAATGTTTTAAAATGTTACTTTAAGTATTTTTTATGTTTTATTGTTCAAGTCTTTGTGGAGTTTTTTTCCCTGAGCCTCTTTAAAAAGGGATCTTTCCACCTAGTTGGAATTTTCCTGATAAACATATAGAAATTAAATAAATAAGTAACACTGCTCTACAAAACACCAAGTGGAGCCACTTTTTCTATCTTGCTTCACCTTTGAACTAGTGAGCTGCAGATACTGCCCCCCTCTCTTTCTCACAGTCTATCAGTAAAAACATCTGTACATAATCTAAGAGACTCTGTAGATGGACACATTACCTTACACCAGCCTTGGCTTAAAAAGGCAATAGACGAAAAACATTTTCTGAAACTGATGCTAACAAATTGGAATAATCTCCCAAAATAGCTTAAGAACAGAGATAGAATACAAGGCATTCAGGAAAAAAAAAAACAGTAAACTTTGTTAGTGCCACAGAAACGTTGGCTAATGCTCCCCAGCACTCTGTACTACAGCTAAACCCTTAAATGACCACTCTCTTACTAATACTGGCAAGGTGTAGTAATAAACAATGCATGTCACAATCTACTAGAGTAATACTATTATCCTTCGCCTTGGGAGCTATTCCTTCCTTCCTCTCATTCTTACAAGTACTCTAACACTACTCTCCTACTCCCCTGCCTCTTTCTGATTACATAAACTCACATTGCAGTTATACCCTAACCTTTACCATCTACTTTGCTCTACTATTCCATCTTTCTCATTTAAAACCTTGCTATCCACTTTGTTCTTTCCTTCCCTCATTTCCTTTTAACTATTTTTCCTTTGCTACAAGTCACATGCTACATATTTAATGTTCATTATCCTTATGTAACTTTGAATCTAACTACTATATTTGCCCAGTTTACATGTTCTGAATGAAAGTCGAGTTTGTATGATATGCCTGTAAATTTTATCTTCTAGTCTTATATTGTATTGACAACTGCATTGCTGATTTGTCACTGACCCAGATCATGGCTGTGAATGGTGCACCTACCCAGTAAACAAACTCAAAAGAAAGTAAATCATTAAAAAACATGAACGCAGAGTGTGGCAATTAATATATGTTACTGCTGTACAGCTGCAGCTGCTACTCCAAACGTCCCTTCCTTCAAGCACACCATAAATCCTGGTGTTAAAAATGGGTATACACCACCATACATTACTCATGTTACACAGTTCTGAATCAGTTCACCATTTTGGGTTTCCTCATTGGCATGAATCTTGTGGCTTATTTGAATGGAGTTCCTCATTTCCATGCCATTATGCACTCATTACCATGTGCCACATGCACTGTTATTTTACCCTTCGCACAACTGCACTGTATTGCTGAATCTACTCTCTGCATGTTAATACCTACAGTAGTTTTCTCTGAGCAGCATGCTACTTGTCTATAAATCCCTGCCATAGATGTCTTGATTCTTCAAAACAGAACTTTAGATGTGTAACTGCTTACAATACTACAGTGATGTGAACACCATAAGTGAGTGCTACCAAACAAATAATCCAGGGAAGCCTAATTTTTTTAAAGAAAAGTGCTCATCCTTAAATTAAAATTCCATCCTTCTATGTTGTTAACTTCATCCTAGATTTATTTTATCTCCTTAAAACATCAACTAAATGTAGTTTATGACTCAAAAACCATTCAGTTTGTCTAAGTTTCTTAATTTCCATTATTCCTTGCCAAAACTCGTGAAGTACCTCCATTTTTTACTTTATATTCTCATCTTGCATTTGTCTTATCCTGCATAACACGGAGCACAGCACACTCTTTCTGTGGTTTCATTCAACTGCTGGTCTGTACCTATAATTTTACATTTTTAGACTGTGACTTGCTGAGGTTGGTAACATGCTATAAAGCATAGAACAGAGCTAAAATGAAACTCTTTCCATAAAAAAAATTAGTTGCTGAGGAATGTACAGAGCAATGATCATTTAAATTGTAATACTACATCAAAAAGCTGTTAAGTACATTATTTCCTGGTCACTGCATCTAGCTGTTAAAGAAGTAATTACAGAACAGAATATAAAACAAATTCCAATTATAGTCTAGAATATAAGCAGTTGCTTGAATCTTCTTTATAAGCCAACAAAATATTGACTGAAAGGAAGCATTTGCTTTTCTTTTTTGATCTGTGTGTTAAATACTTTATTTTTAAGATTTGTTAATTTTGGCATTCGTTCATTAATGTAGTGTGCATAGTATAGTTGTGTAAGTTGAATTTACCATAACAGTAGATGTTCAAACTGCAGTGGCCTTAGCTCTATGGGTAACATCCTGCCTAGGATATAAAAGCCCGCCAGATCCAAAGCTTCAGGGCACCTTCCACACACCCACACTGTCAAAGAGCTCGAGATGAGCTGACTAAAATACAAGTTTGGGCACAAAGTCCTTCAGAGCCTTTCTATCAGCAGAAGGAGGCTGAGCCCTGAAAGTACACCACTAGGAATAACAAAAAATAAATGTCCACACCCTGGCATAAAAATCACACCAAAACCAAGGAGGATGGAGGGAGGGAGTGGCTACCATGGCAGTGATCATTCAAACATCTACTGGTATGGCAAGTTTAACTTCCATGATAGTACTATGTTCTTCATATTGATGACTGCTGTAGTAACTTTAGCTAGATGGATAGATTAGCATAGCTAACTATATTTGGGAGAAGGAGGAGGAGGAAGGAAAAGGGAGAATGGTTTTAACAAAACTTGATCTAGCCCTACAAAAGAAATCTGGCTTATAGTGCTTTGTAAATGTATGCACAGAGGACCAAGTAGCAGCTGCTAGAATATTTCTAGACTCTAACTCTTTCCAAAAAGCCATAGAGGAAGCCAAGGTCCCGGTACAGTGGGTCTTGACCCTGCTTGGAATAGATTTGTCATGGTGAGTATAACAAAAATTAATAGCCTAAGAAAAGCATTTGGAAATAGTCTGTTCTGACACAAGTTGTCCCTTCTTACCTTCACAAGAAATGAAAAATGTATCCAAAGATCTGAAAGATTTACTTCTGTCAAGATAGTACCAGAGTTCTCTGCAGACATCTAATTCTACGGGCAGTATAATAAGCCAATACATTACAGCAGTGTCAATGCAATAAAATACGGAGCAGATAACTTTAATTATTATGCTTACGCTATGTCATATGGGGCCACAAACAGCACTGTGACATCAAGATGAGCTGATCAAAAACACATTCCCGGCAGTTTGACAGTACTCAATATGGCAATTTTGAGGTATATGTGATTTTAACAACAATACAAAACACTTACAGTGATACAAATATCTTAGTACAACAAAAAATATCTAGATACTGTGTTTTTCAGATTTCTGGATAGTATTTCTTTAAGAAAAACAGATTAAGAAATCTGCAAGTCATCAGAATACACGAAGCTTCTAAAAGATCATTTATTGCTCATTATCTGCCCACTGCAGCATGGCAGCTGTAATTAAACTTGGCCAAAACCGGAATAGAAGAGCTGGAATAGTGAAACAGATGATTTTTTAAAGACTAAGTTGCTAGCTTACTAAAAAGAAAATCCTTTACTGATCAAGGATGAGATAAACTTACTGCGAGTAAATGGAGTGTCAATGAGTGAAACCTACTGTATGAGTGAACAGTCATTAATGCAAACTGAATTCATTTATGACGATAGAATGAACTTGCTCCCCTAGTTAGATCTCAGCAATTCATCTCCATTTTGTCAGACAGCTCAATAGACTGTTGGCGATGAGATAAGTGCATATTGGTGTTTTACAAAAGACATACTTATTATTAAGTTTGTGACATTTAAACGTCATGAGAAACAGAAAATATACTGTGTTAACATTAATATTATTTTAAAAGCCCTGAGGTAGAAGCTTAAATTAGTTGCTTCCTGTTTTAATAGAGCCTGAGTCAAGCCAGGCAACTAAGCATGTTAGTCCTAAAAAATAACAATCCATTCTACTTAAAAGTGGTACAGTGTTGTGCATACTGAAAGAGATTGTGATGGAGCTTGTTATTAAGGAAACATACTGTGCGCTTTCTATAAAACAGCCTACATTAAACATTTTAATCTAAGCCACAGGCTGAATGAGAGGCAATGGGGATATAATGTTGTGCCTTGTAAATAAAAAAGGAATCAGATGGTTACCACATCATAAGTATGTAGTGAAGGAACGTCTGACAAATTAATTAGTAACTGTCAGGCATCTGGAGATCTGTCAACAAACGGCACAGGGGACAAAAAATATCAAAGTAATGAAAAGGAATTATATACTATATAGACATTTTGAATTTTGTGTTGCAGTTATATCCACAGTGACATTTAACATTCCAGTTAAAGAATCAAAGAATACACTTGTTGCATTGTGAAATGACTTCTTGTGATAAATCTGAAATTTCATTCAGGAGCAATTGCTAGTCTTCAGAGTAATAGTCAAAAATCTCAGTTTCAATGGCATACAGCCTACTTTCTCAGCTCCTTTAAGGTGCAACAGCAAATGAGATCATCAAAAGTTTGGACACATGGCTAGAAGTAATATATACTATATTTTGTTCAAAAACGTTGGACACTCCATTGTAAATCAACATGTCTTATTCTGAATTTATGATTTTCCTGTTATTTACTGGAATGGAAAATTTCAGCCAGGTACCTCGTGGATTCAAACCCTTTAATGCACTGTGAGATCAAAAATATTTTTTTCTCTACAGTGCATACCTGTCAACTGTCCAGATTTTTGCCTCACATTTTTTGGTCTGTTCCTCATAAAATTTGTGGGGTTTTGGCAAATCACAGAGGGATGAAGTCACTAAATAATGACAAATATTTGAGTTTCAGATGTATCCTTCAGAATATAAAAGTAAATGCACGTTAACCAAAATCCTGTTATTCTAACAACTTTCGAAGTCTATATGGGCAATATTTAAAATCTGTCCCTATTTTGAGGCATCTGTCCCCCATTATTTGAGGCTTTGTTCAGATTTCTTGGGGTACCAAGTTGAGGGGGTATGTTACAGCGACATGCTGGCATATATTCCTGGTTCACTAGAGCTGAATGTTTAGATACTAAAGGCAGCTTTTTATCAGGCTTCAGAGTCTAATGTTACATGGAGTGTGAAAGGTGCGAACCTCTTTTTAATGCCTTGCCAGGCTCTGCAGAAAACTTCTTCACTTCTAAGAAGGACCACTCCTCTTTTCAGCAGTTGTTATATTTCAGAAAGACCTCACAATATGCACACATTTACTATGAGATCACTAATTCTTAGTGCAATTATCAAAGTCTGTGGGATCAGAAGCACTTCTAAAGATCAGTCCACTGCCTCCTCCTTTGTCTTCAAAGTAATATTATAGAATTACAGGTCATGTCAGCAGATCTGAACCCTTCTGTCAGCCCCACCTGTCCAGTTTCACATCTGATGAGTAGTAATAGATCATAGTCTCCAGTCTGTGTCTTTGTATACTTCATCTGTCACATGATCCTGCATTTGTCACATGTACCACTGAATAATCACAGTACGTCTAAACCAGGTTCCTCACACAAACCTTTTTTTACACTCAGCCTTGCTACTCAGTAGTATTTTTCTTCAAACTGCATTCATTGTACTTGCATCTGTGTTTTCTGAAACATGTCTCTCGTTAACCTTAAGGGATTCCTTTGAGGAAGATGAATGTTGTATATCCCCTTCTTCTGCAGCTTTTCTACAAGGTATACAATCTTTATAACTTTTACTCATTCTGCATAGTATTTGCTTGAACATTACAATGTGTTTATATGTTTATTGACAAGTACTAGGCAATCAATCTGCAGACCATTACAAGCCTAGTCAATAACGTAGACCAAAGGAGGGCAAACCAGACAGACCAGAGAAACTTTGAGACTGCTTTATATATAGAAGTTAGTTCCAGAGGCGGGGGATATGTTGACATTTCAGTTTATCATGCCAATGTGTTTTATTTGTCTGCTGAAAACAGTTTAATTATTTTAATCAGGTATGTAAGAAACTATTTGTTTTGTGAAGAAAGAGAACGTCAAAGAGGGCTGGATTTATTATCAGTTGCTATTACAATCTAACCCATGTTGGAATAGTTGTGGGCCGGTGGAAGGCTGAATACTACTTCCAGTTTGCAGTCTTCTACAGACTTAGATATCTATAGACCATGACTGTTGGTCTGACAGTCTGAGAAATAAATGTTAAATAGATGTAGGCCAGCAATGAGCTCTATGGTACATCACTGCTAGTTATCATACAGGTTAATAGGTAAGTACTAGGCTATCTGCCATAGTGGGTCACTTTAAGCATAACCAGTTTCCCTTTTGGTGCTTCAATTAACCTATCTAGTTTGGTGTTATTTTTGCCTTACCTATCCTATGGTCAATAATTATATATTAACCCTAGTGAAAATAACTGTGATCAAACCATATATAATTGGAGGGAAGCCATGCATGAAGTAAAACGTTTAGGAGCTGTCTCTGTCCATTAGTTGTACAGGGAGCAGCCACGGGGTAAATGTTCTCTTTCCCATGAATAGATCCAAGTTGTGCTTGACTATGGACAGGGATGAGCTTTGTTTTATGTGGATGGGGAGTTCGTTCCAGAACCACACCTGTTCCCTACAAAGTGTTCTGATGATGCTGCAGAATACTTTGGAGCTTGCTTTCAAAAGTGGCAGCTGTGACTCTAACCAAATGGGTTTTCTTATCTATCCATCACACAATGGAATGACTGATATTCAGATTTACAAGTTTGTCAATAATGCATACATGGAGGAAAGTGTAAAGGCCTTCATTACAGCCAGTTATGCTGTATATACTATGTAACAAGTATCTACCTTTTCACTGACTTTTTAAAAGAAATAAATAAGCTTAAAGAGATGAGAACTTTAATAAAGCTGAATTAATAAGGATCAAGAGTTAAGAGATTTTCAATATCCCAGTTAATGAGGTCTATGATAATATGTTCCACAGCTTTACATATGAGGCTGGTAAAACTAATGTAGCTATAGTAACCAGGGTCTGTGTTTGGGCCACTGTCATGAAATGGCACTACAAAGCTGTTTTCTAGGCATCAGGAGTTTAACCAATGGTGAAGCTTATAGAAAAGAATACAGGGGTTCAGGCAGGACAGAGATGACACTGATAGTCACGCAACCTTTTATGTTATCTGGCATCATGGATGAGGTGTTCTTAGATTTTGAGAGGGTTGTCATGGATTGCTCCATAGTAATTAAAGGGCAGAGTGGCTGTAACTGTGCAATCTGTGGAATAGCTATAACTATGGGTAGAGTAAAATCTGCATTAAGTATGTCAGCTATTAACCATTTCTTTTGTTTCAAACTGGGACCAGCTTTGAATATTGTTATCTGTTTGTTCTTAACTTTGTGACTTAAAGAAAGACTTATAGTTATTTTTAATGTGGGAGGCTATTTTAACTTCATATGTAGATTTGAGTTTCTTAGCTTTTCCCTTAAGATCTATACTAACTTGCTTAAACATGTTCTTAAGGTAAGTAGAATGGGACTTCTTATAAGCTTTAAGAAATGTTTTTTCTTCTTATATAACTTATTTATATGGGTATTTCACCATAGGGGATTGTTTTTAAATTTCTCATTATATTTAGTGCAGATAGGGATTACCTTATCAAATACAACTACTTAGGTGGCAGTAGAAGTCAGAGGCTTTAGAAAAAGGACACACTGAAGGAAGATTACATTAAAATGTATTTCGGTCTTCAAATAACAGAAGGAGCCTTGCTTTTGAGAAGCCCCCCTAAACACAGGAGTATTTGTATGAGAAGTACTCACAGTTTTAATGGAAACAGTCACTGATTTATGGTCTGATTTAATAAGGGAATAAGTGAATATGATACATATGGAGGAGTGATTTAATGAGCGAAGATGATACATAAGGAGGTGTGATTTAATAAGCCAAGATGATACATATGGAGGTATGATTTAATAAGAGAAGACGATACATATGGAGATATGATTTAGTAAGGGAAGATGATACATATGGAGGTATGATTTAGTAAGGGAAGATGATACATATGGAGGTATGATTTAGTAAGGGAAGATGATACATATGGAGGTATGATTTAATAAGGGAAGATGATACATATGGAGGTGTGAATTAATAAGAGAAAATGATACATGTGGAGGTGTGAATTAATAAGAGAAGATGATACATACGGAGGTGTGAATTAATACAGAAAGATGATACATATGGAGGTGTGAATTAATAAGGGAAGATGATTCATATGGAGGTATGATTTAATAAGGGAAGATGATACATATGGAGGTGTGATTTAACAAGGGAAGATGATACATATGGAGGTGTGATTTAATATGGGAAGATGATATATATATGCTAATATCTATAATAGGTATTAGCACTGAGAAAGAGTTGTTACCCGAAAGCTTTGCTTTAATAAAGTTTTTGCTTGACGTTGAAGATGATATATATGGAAGCATGAAATAAGTGGACATATTTTTAAGGATAAGATCAAGGGTATTGAGCCCCTACTAGACTGGTTAGTTATCTGTAAAACAGAGTTAACATGTATAATATCAATGAAGCATGTCAACACCTGGAAGTGTGTGCCAGACACTTCCCTGATGGATAACTGAAGTATCTTGGTAAAAAGGTGTTGGGTTTAATGAGGATTTCAGATAAGGTGTTAAGAAAGCTATCATGCTTAGAAAGGGGTGTGGGTGCTGTTCTATAGCTAGCTATGAAGTGGCAATTAATCTTGCATAGCATGATTAGGACATCTAGGAGTTTGAATTTGGTGCCCCATGGAACCTGTTGTTAGGTAGATGATATCCCTGCACAAATGCCAGTAGTTCTAAAGACATGATATACACTAAACCCAAGAAAACAGAGAGTGTTTTCATTGTTTTGAAACTATGTAACCACAAGAACACATATATGAACTTGTTCAAATTGCAGAAGAGCCTCAAGTTCAGTCATTATTTAGACTCATGACATTGAGTAGGGCAAATTAATGTGTTTCAAATTACAATATACTAGGGTGGAATGCCCAGGAAATGGACTCTCCTTAAAAAACGGTACTATGGAAGAGAAAATACTTAAAGTGAACTGCAAAAGCCTTACTAAGAAGTGCAGATCATCCCTGGCAAAGCAGGAAGACTTCCCAGTTGTCTCATCCTAAGCTGAAATTTACTGGATCTGCACAGAATAAGTCCAGCTACACAGTCAATTATTAAAGCCAACTATCTTGTTTTTGAATTTTAGTATCATTCTGGGTGATGACAAAATACCACTCAGGACCAGTACCTCTAAGGCTTTGGACATATGCATCCATCCATCTATCCATCCTCAACCCCTTTTCCCATTTTACACATGGGGTCAGGGTGTTACGCAGTGACAATCATTGAGAGTCAAGGTTTGCACCACTGGGTGGCTAGCCCTGCCATGGCAGTTCATTCACACCACTCATTTGAGCACACACTCTCACCTATGGCCAATTTAGAGTGTCCAATCCACCTACTGCATGTCTTTGGAATGTGGCAGGAAACCCATGTGACTGTATGAAGGACATGCAGACTCTGCACAGAAGGCACCCCAGATGATAATCGAACCGGAGAACCTCTGCTGTGAGGTGGCAATGCTGACTGATGCATGGTAAAGCAAGGTTAAATTATATCCTTTTGTATGTCTCTCTGGGTAGGCTGCCCAAGGTCATTCATCCTCACTTAGACCACTATCTGGTTTCATAACCATATCTGCCAGGTTGGAGGGTTTCATGAGCTCTCATTTTGTCCCAGTTCATGGCTTCAGAAAGACGTGTAACTGTCACCCTATTCTTATTCAGGCTGATGAGGGTGGTGTCCTATACCATAGTCACCCATTATTTAGACACTGCTGTATGTAAATGAAGTCTCAGTAGACCTTAAGGGATCATTCTATGCACCCTTGTGACTCTTAGGGTTATGTGCTATGGCTGTGGGTGCACACAGTAATGTCAGGTGTGTAAGTTTCTTAGTCATTAGCCTCAGAGCTGGATATTATTATTCTCCTCTGCACAACCTATGCCTTCCTAGGGCTGCTGTGCAGATAGGCCACTAAATCATACACAATAACAAAGGGGAAAATCAGACTAAATGCATATTGTGGTACATTCTTTCTATGGCTGACCACAGTTACTGACATCCCAGAACCCCTTTCTGACCTAACTTCATCATCATATTATCATCCTAAGTTTAACTTATTTCATATGTGTACTATTCCTTAGACTCTACAGCCCTGATTATGTCCTGTGATTGACCTGTGGCCTGAACACTAAAGCAGCTGAGTGGGGGAGGATGGAACTGAATGGCTTTTTCTGGCTCACCCACCCTATGCAGTGAGATATACAGGCCCAATTCAGCCGATTGTTCCTGTGTAAGAAGTAGTTTGCACATTCAGAAAGGCTGTAAGACTGAGGAACATGTGTTTGATGATCCCAATCCAGTGATCATAGCACTCAAAGGCATCTGAGGGAGCACATACATGGCATGGGGGGAGTGTAAGAAGCTCCAGCATTAATGCAAGTGCCCATGACAGCCATCAGAAGATGGTATTTTGGTCAAGGAAACAGAAAATGCCAATGACTGCATTCAGGATGACTCGGCAATTGACTCTTATCCAAGGGGTGAAGGAAATCCAGTTAATAGCAGTACATAATGGCATCAGACAGAAGGGGGATGTGTGTATTCAAAGACTTTTTCCATTTATATTATTTACTCCCTTATTATTCTGTTATGGCTCATCTTTCAGTAAAGCGCTAGAGCTGTCTTGCCCATGTTTATCTGCAGCATATCAGGAAACATAGCGTGGAACCATTATTTCCATTTTCAGGGCTTCAAGTGGAGTCCAAGGGACTTCTACATTCTTTTGACTGGTAACTGAATATCACAATCCTTTGCTTTACAGTTGTGGAAATGTCATCAGTCCCTGGTACCTTCATAACTCAACATCGGGAAAAGAGATCATGGCAATCTTGCCCCTTCAACATTCTTCTGCTGTAACCAAGCCCACCTGGGTAATACAAGAGATATCACCAGTGTCCCCTAATACATTGGTCAACACAATACTCACAGTGAGCTAATGTGTTAGCTGTCTCCCATTTACAGACATTCAAGACTAAAAGGTTTATTCAGAGGACCACATATATTTAAATATCTTTATCTCTAGTGAACTCAGCCTACACTTTTTGCAGTCTGGGTCTTTTACTAGAAAACTATAAAGATTACTGTTTTTGTGCCAGCATACTTTCCCTCTAGCAATGATATATATATATATATATATATATATATATATATATATATATATATATATATTTGTGTATTTATCTATCTATATATACATATATGGTTTGACAGCTTGAACAGAGGGTTAAGGCAAGCTGTTAACTATCTTTTTCCTGTAGTCAAGGATACAGAGTTTGAGTCCTTCCACCTCCATTTGCCTACTGTGAATGTCTGAGCAAGTCACTTAACCAGTCAGTGCTCTCAGGCTGCACTGGAAAAGGGGCACATGTGTCCAGCAGGCTTAACTGGTTAGCAAATAAAAAATAAAAAAAAAAGAATTCCAATGCATAGAAAGAAATAAGACATTTCATGCTGTCTGCACCTGAAAAATCTTAAGTGTATTTTGCATATTATTTACTGAATTTTTGTCTGCATTAAACAGTCATCATTTTTCCAGTGCAATTGTTTTATTTATTAGGGATTCTCTTTTATCTTTAGCTACCAGGATTTCATAACTCACACCTGATCCCTCTTTCAAAACAGACATCTCCCTAGTTAATAATTTCAGAGGTTAGCATCTTCCTCTGTTTGGCTGAAGTCCTAGATCTGCAATGAGTTTTTTTTTTATTACATCAAGCAAGCCAGAAATTATTCTGCAGAAACAGAGAGACAAGAAGCAGAAATGGTAATTTTACAGGATCTTGGAAATGAGCAATCTAGACTACTAAGAAGGTAGCTCAAAATCTATATAAATAAAAAGATCTTGAACCTAATCTTGATGCTATTAAATATCCATGTCCTAGGTTACAGTTCAGATCAAAATCTAATGTTCAAGAACAAGAAAAAAACAAAGCAAGACTTTAGATTCATATCTGCTACTAAAGGCATAGAGCTTTAAGTGAGAATTATGAACTCCCAGTTAATCACAGCACTCTCTTTTATACTTTGTAAAACAAAGTTTAAGTTAAACAAAAAGCATTGTAACATATAAAGCAGAAACAAAGGAGACCTTGCCCTTAAATACTGTAAAAAATATTGTCTGAAAGTAGTGGAAAACAATGCAGCATAATCCGTATGCCAAAAGCAAGTGCAATATAACTTATTCATTAATAGGGTCTTGTTTGTTGGAAACAATGATAGACAATATTACCTACTCTATTAACACATACATACATACATACAAACATTTCAAGTTTGGGTCTAATATAACTAACAAACTATGACGTCATCATTTTTGATTTCCTAGACTTTATACATTATTCATACAACCTACACTTCTATATCTACCATTAATCAATTGGTTAATATGATTAGAAAAACTCAAAGCTGGATCTACCCATAAACCCAGGTCCTTAAAGGAGAACCACGCCCATAGACTGAAATAACATGTTTATTTCATCAAGGGTTTCCTACATTTTAACACTACTTTTTGTTTGTTTTTAATGTAATTCCAGAGTCCCCACATGGGGTCCAGCAGCTTGATTTTTTTAGCCTACCTCCAAGTTTCCCACAATGCAGTGGTTGGCTTGAAAATATTACATCATAGCTCCTAAGCTCCTGCCAGTACACTGACTTTACATGTGTTTTCACATATACCTTGCTTTCTTTTAGTCTTTCAGGGTTAATTACCATTTCTTGCTCTTCAATTACTTAAAAGACAAACCGGGATTATCACACAGAACAGTATTCTCAGCACTTGATCTTTGTCTCCTGCTGTCATCTATTAACCACAGCAGCAAACTGCTCAAATTTGTCACTGTGAGGTGGGGAGGTGCTTAGGGGGAGGGGAGATGAGGTATAAGGACTAAACCTCATATGAGATTTATCAGCATATTATTCTCCTGTGCCCAAATGCTCAATTAGGTCAAAATCTTTTACAGACATGCCCTATCTGTAACATATTTAATCAGTTTACCCAATTTCAAGACATCTGCATACAGACTGTAGATCACCTCTGATGAAAAAGCTAGATTTGAAAGATATAATCAAAACATCTATGACTCTATGAAATGCTGAAGTTAAATCTATATAAACTATATCAACACAATTTTTATTCATAGCTGTTATCATTATCAAACATCATGTGGTAATATATCTATTTTTCAACATATGCATGTTGATACATAGTTTCACGACCCAACCTTTCCAATTATGGCAATAATTTATCCAATGTAACCTTCTCCATTATTTTTCCACAACATGAAAGAAAACGTACACATCTGTAAGACTCTGGGTTTACCTGAGTTTGTCATAATTCCCTTTCCCATAAAGATAGGTATAACAAGTACATATATTCATTCATGAGGAATCTAAAAGAAAAATCTAGCCAAGCAAGATTTTCCACTGTGTGATTCTTTAAAATCTCTTGTATTAGAGGTAACATGGGATATATGCAAATGACCCCATAAGAACACCAGGTGTTCCAGCTATATGGCGATTCTGAATGTCCATGACTTATTTCTTTTTAAGTTGATTAATAGATAAATTCAGGCCAATAAAGCCAAACCCCCCCTTATAATCACCATATAGCTGGAACACCTGGTGTCCTTAAGGGGTCATTTGCATATATCCAATGTTACCTCTAGTACAAGAGATTTTAAGGAATCACACAGGGGAAGATCTAGCTTGGCTAGATTTTTCTTCTAGTTATTACTGATTGGTTTATCTGTGTGACCTTGCTACTCATTGTTTTAATCACTAGGAATCTTTCAATATTTATATGACTTAGTAAATTAACAGATATAATTGCACTGTAAGTTCATGCCAAAGTGTTCACAGGTCATTATTTCTAATTAATAAGTTAAGATATCTAAGAAGTCATCTTTCTTTTTTACACATTGATTTAAATGATGTAAGTTATAGAGCTGCAATATAAATGAAAAATTGAGAATGTTTTACTATGAAATATTTTACTAAGGATTTAGATGAAATGTGAATTGACTGAAATAATTTATGTTACTGAAGTGTCTAGTGACTGAAAAACATAAATGCTTTAAATCATTGGATTTGGCACTGAGCTTTTAGTCAAAGCACTGAAGAGTCACACATCAGGAAAGTATGTCACATAAACCTCACCTGTATATGAGGAATAGGCTACACCTATGAAACAAAGAATAAAGGGATGTTTACAATAGCATATCAACATAAAGAATGAAAGAGGGTTAATGGAATAAACATGAAAAGGTGTTGCTGGCCATCCTACTGTTGGCTGTCAACTATATTTATATATATATAAATATATATATATAGACATATACATATATATTTTTAGGAGTAATTTATCAGATCAAATGTCTGAATGTTCGGACTATCAAACAAATGCCAGAAGAAGAAAAATGCTGACATTTGTCTGTGGGGTATCACAGTACACAGGTATAGGGGTTTAGCCTTTCCCCCACTATTGTGTGATTTCAGAGTTGGCAAGTATAATTAGTTGGGGGTGTGCATATGGGTTAAGAGGGGCTTGCCACTAGCATAAAACATTTATTTTTTTTAAGTTTCAATTAACTTGTTTTCTAACTTTTCAAGATCAGTTTTTTTTTTCATTTCAAACATTTTTGCTCAATTAAATGAAATAGATCCAACAGATCCATCCGTATATATATATATATATATATATATATATATATATATGTATATATATATATATATATATATATTGTTTTTTTAGGTCACATCAGGTAGACACCAACGTGAAAGATTTGGCACAGAGGGAGAGTCACAAGTGTGTCTGACGAGTAAGATGCTGCTTTGGTTGTTATACCTAGATAAAGAATGATGAACTGTGGAGGCAATGGCATGCAAGGTCCTACAGAACAATCTCCTGAGACTGTATTGGAGTGTCAAGTGGCACTGCCTGCTATGTATGATGGGACAACTAAGTATTGTAACCAAGTCTAATAGAAGAGTTATACAATGGGGGGGGGGGGGCTGTCTTGACTGTTCAAGTTAATGGATATGTTATCTTACTCTGTATTTCTTTATTATTAAACTTTAAAAAAATAGTTTTAGATTTCCAAGATCTTTGCATTCTAATCAACAGGATGCTTAGATCTCTTCCAATGTCATAAGAGAAAATTTGAAAAACGGACAGAATAACACATTGAGTTGATTAAAAATCAGTTGCCGGTTTGCCAGTATACAACCTGGAAGACAGCAAAGATGAAATATGGAAAAAAAGCAAGAGAAAATCAACACAAAAAGAAGAAAAGGCTGTGGTAGGGGGCAGTCTTGCAGCTGTTCAGAGCAGCAGTTCAGGTTTCAGTCTTAATAAAAGGAGATGATGTCCAGTAATTTAGTGGAAAAATAAATCAGATTTATCCAGAGGTGTTTAAAATAAGTGACACACTGGAGATAAACATACAGTCAAATGAAAAAAGGCTGGAAGGAAAAAGAAGAAGCTTTAAGTAGCTCTTCCAATGAGCTGATATAACTGCATTACTCAGAAGCTGAAATGAAAGAAACACTAGTTGAATATGAAACTTCAAAAGAAGAACTAAGAACTTAGAAGAAAGAATTATCGCCTACTTAGAGGCAATCTCTGCTTGACCTACAAAGCCATGTCTGACCCTGAGCTGCTAGATATGCTACACCTAAAGAAATCCCAATCCCTCCATGCCACACGCTCCAGGGACCTAAACCTCATTACCACAATAAACAGAACATGCTGGAGGGACAGGTTCCTAACCCAGAGACTTCCCATACTCTGGAACAAACTTCCCACTCACATCAAGCAGAGCACTTCACTGGCCCTCTTTAAGAGAAATCTTGACAAATGGATGGGCAATAGGAATTTTACCCTGGGGATCACTTCAGTGGCCTTGCTTGACAGGGACAATGGGAATTAACTTTGGGTGGCATGATGCCAAGGAAACTTCTTGGGCTAGGCTTATATAGGCTCCAGAGTCATTACCTAGTACACACCTATGAACCTATGAAATGTTTCAAAGATAGAGCTAGAAGACAGATGCAGGGAAAACCTTAGGTTTTCTGCTGTGCCAGAGAAATTGGAAGGAACAGACTGCATTAAATTTATGAAACTACAAATAAGCAACTGAATTGGTATTCCACAGCAGGATTTATTAATGGAAAGGGCACACTGTATGTATGCTACAATCTGACCTTGAGAAAGGAGTCCCTCAAGGTTGATTTCTTGCTCCATTATTAACAAACTTTTGTCAGACCTTCCTCATCTTCTGTTGGACATTAATGTTGATGATATGCTCATTTACAGATCTGGCACTGCCCATTCTGCTATACAAAACAACCTAAAATGACTGACACTTCCTTCAAGAGGGTTCATAGCAAGGTACTAGGCTATCGGCCCAAGGGTCTACGTAAGCCTAACCAACAAGGTTCCCTGGCTTACGCCACCCAAGAAAGTTAATTTCCTGTGCCCCCTGTCGAGCAGAGCCACAGAAGTGATCCCCGGGGTGTATTTCCTATTTCCCATCCACTCATCAATATTTTTCTTCAAGAGTGCTAATGAAGAACTTTGCTTGACATAGATGGGTAGCTTGTTCCAGAGTAAAGGAAGTCTCTGGGATAGGAATCTATCCTTCCAGCATGTCATGTTTATTGTGGTGATGAGGTTTAGGACCCTAGAGCACGTAGCTTGGAGGGATTGGGATTTCTTTAGGTGTAGCATGTCCAACGGCTCTGGGTTTGACATAGCTTTATATGTTAGGCAGAGATCACCTCAGAGTAGGCGATATGCTACAGAGTAAAGCTGGAGTTTTTTGAGATGGTCAGTGTAGGGCATCTGTTTGAGGCCAGTAATCCTCTTTGTGAGGTACTTCTGTGACCTTTCCTGCTGCTGCAGATGTCTTGTGAGGTGCATTCCAAAAAGGGCACTGTACTCTATAATGGGTCTAATACTGAGTAGAGGGGAACAATGACCTCTTTTTTCCTGGATGAGAACCCTTTTGTGATGAGGTGTGCCACACAGAAGGATTTCCTGACTACTGTGGCGATGTGATTTCCAAAGGAGAGACTACTGCCACCTGGGTGCCAAAGTCTCTTATCACACATTTGGCATTAAGTAGACTGCCGTTTATGTGGTAGTTCATGGGTACAAAGTTTTTACCAGCAGGGATGACAATGCACTTTGTGTTATTGAGCTTGAGGCCATGCCTCTGACACCATGTATCTGTCTCAGTGAGGCCCTTCTGTAGGATGTCCACATCATTTGGGGACTCAGCTATGGCTCCTAGTTTGCAGTCATCTGCGAACTTCATTAGCCATAGGCCTTCTGTGTTAGCCTGTACTCCAGAGAAGTAGATACCAAACAGGAGAGGTCCCAGGACTGAACCCTGTGGTACTCCACTTGTCACTGGTTTGAAGTCAGATTTGGAATTTGCAACTTTTACAGTGTGGGTTCTGTCAGTGAGCCAGTTGGCAACCCATCTTGTGATGTAGGGATTTATACCTAGTTTAGTGAGTTTAGCTATAATTCCAGAATGGGGGATGGTGTCAAAAGCCTTGGAGAGGTCAAGATAGGCTGTATGAACCATCTTACCCTCGTGTACGGCTTTGGTGACTGCCTCAAAGAAGTCGATCAGGTTCAGAAGGCATGATTTTCCTTTCACAAACCCGAACTGGGTGGGGTCCAAAGTTTGGAGGTTACCAATGTCTTTGTTTATGAGTTCAATGATGATACGTTCCATGGCCTTGCAGACCAGGCTCGTCAGGCTAATAGGGCAATAGTTTCCAGGATCAGTAGTGGCTCCCCCTTTGTGTAGTGGGATAACTGTTGCTGTGCACCGTTCAGTGGGCACAAAGCCTGACGTGAGACTATGATTGAACATGGTGCTTAGGTGGGAAGCCAGTTTGTTCTGAAGTTCATGTAAAACGCAGCCTGTGATGTTGTCAGGTCCCATGGATGCTGTGTTTTTGGTTTTAGAGAGTGCAGCTTTTACCTGCATAGATGTGATTATAGGGACTCTGCATTCTTCCTGTATAGATATGGGCCCTTTAGGGGGTGAGAGGGGGTAAAGTTAGTACTGAACCTATCTGCCAGAATGTTGGCAATATCAGTTAGTTCTTTAATTTTCATGCCATTGTTAAATGACACAAAACCTTTACTGAACACCATAAAGACTAAAGTAATGCTTTTCAGAAAAACGTAGACACTGCCACATCAAAGATACCAGCCACAAGAAACCAACTCCTTCTTCTAATACCTAGTCCTTTGATTAGATCAAATTTTAAACTAGTATCTGAACACACAGCACCGTAAAGCAAAATAAAAAAAATTGTCTTTTTGGCTTAGAACATCTGTCATTTTCTTTTTGCTAAATGAAGGAATAAGCACAGCCTCTACCTCAAAAAAATATAAATAAATAAATAAATAAAAACCTCTAGAAAACACCTCAAACAAAATATATTCTTTCATAACTTTAGCACTTTGTTGCAAATATCATGTTGTCCTCAAAAAAGTTAACTGACTGCCAATAAAACAAATAGCACAAAGAACAGAGTTCATTCTTGTCTTTGTTTTAAACTAGTAAAACTACATTATTTTCTTTGCCAGCAGACTAATTATGAGAAAATGGCCCTGTAATCTGAGATGTCATTCCACCAATGCATTATCTCTACAAACTGCTAACAAAACTATACTGCAATGAATACTGAGCATTAGTTGTTGAAACCACTTCTAGCATTGACTGAAAATCTAGACTCCTAGGAAAATTTTTGCAGCACCCTCAAACAGCATTGCAGTAAAGAAGCTCATTATACATGCTTCACATTTCAACATTACACGATGCACTGCTTTCCAACTAAAGCCCTACAGCTCTAGTTCATATAGCTCAATGATCTAATGATTGTGGTATAAATAACTGTATACAAAAACACTAACAAAATTTATAAATATTCCTTTATTTACTTATTAATTCCGTAAGTACTATAACTGATATTAATGTAAAAGTGGATGGTTAACCTTTGTATAAATATTTCTGTAAGTGCTTAAGTAATATAACTGCATGTTTGCATGTTTTTTCCATGTCCCTGTGATTGCTATTACTACTTTCTGATTTAATATTTTGTAGATTTTATTGCATTATGTATGCATCGCCGTAGACGACCCTGAAATTTTCCCATGTGGATCAGTACTCTGCCCAGTAACATACATATATATATATATATATATATATATATATATATATATATATATATATATATATATATATATTTTATTTATATCTTTCTAGAGACAAACTGCAAAATCTTGCTAAAGTTAATGTGTGGCCATTTTTTTTATCATAAATCTCTGGCTTCCCTATATTCAAGGTGCATCACTAGCCTGTAGGAAAAAAAAAGACAAAAGGCATAATGCCGATCACATTTTTGCACAGGAAATAAGTGCAATTTGTAGTGATTCATTTGTTTTGGGAACTTTCTCCCTTCTGATGCTACAACTTTCACATTTCTTCTATGCTTCTGCCATCCTCCTAATCCTTTAAACTCTACACTAGTTTCAGCTAATCAAGTTCTATTCATGCATATTTCTTCCACTATCTATCAAGTTTTGTTTCTGTCTCTCCCACTAAAAATCATTCTCAAAGCCACAAAGGCCAACTCTCAGCTGTGTTGCTATGTGCTCCTTCTTCACCACCAAAAGCAGGACCAGTTTCTAAATCTATCACTGCATATAAAGAATGCAAAGATAATTTCTAACATAAATTATTCTACATCATTCCAAGTTAACACCGCACACAAATATATCTCTTGGCACTTTCCTGCACATTACAATAATTATTTTTGCATTATTTAATCCCTTTGTCTTTAGTGATGTTTCTTTCTTGATATCATCTGCTATTGCAGCTTGATAAACCGCACTTAAAAATGTGTTTTATATTCAATTCAATGAAGTGCACTAACAATATTTTTGCTTTCTTACCATGTTAACAGAATATGTGTGATTTTCTTCTATGCTTTGTATTTAATTATACTGGTGGATACACTCAAGTGTTTTTCCCCATGGTTTTCCTCTGAAAATGGGCTTTACCAAGCTGGGTAACCTCAGCTAACAAAACACAAATAAATAAAATACTTGGTTTTGACTTGAACTCCAGTTATTCCACATCCAAATGATAAAATATCTGACCCCAGATACTTGCCTCTTCAAGATCATTTACATGATGAAAATGGTGTAATAAGATATAAACAAGATGAATAATTAAAATGGTGACAAGTATGTTGGACAATGTACAGGTAAGGAAAATGTCATTAAAAATATTGCAAGAGAGATTTCAGGAAGTAATGGAGATTTTGCAAAAAAACTGGCTTTTGCAGTGCAATTGAAAGCAATGTAAAAGGAGCATTAATAATAATAATAAAAGGAAGCAACAGATTGTATACTACCAGAAGAAGGAGGGAGAAGTTAATGTCATGATGTGGCTAAGGCATTTTGTTGATAAATCAGGCATGAGTAATAATGAAGAAGCATGGTTTAATGACCCAACTATTACAGTCACAGATTTATAAAGTATTTTATTAAGTTTTAAGAAGCACTATGAGAATATAAACAGTAATAAATTACAAATGACAATAAAAGTATAGATAGCTTCCTAATGGGCAACATTCAGAAGTATAACAAAAACAATATGGAAAACCTTTTTCCCCTCAAAGAATTGAAAGATAATTAAAAAAAAAATCTCAAGACAACTTGATGGTCTAACCCCGGAATTCTACAAACTCTTGCTGACAATATAATGAAAGTTTTATTTAACACAGTCCAGAAGGTTAAAACCACAACAGATGTCCCACTCTCATGGAAATATTCTATTATATCTCCCATTTTAAAACTGTTTGCAGATGACCTACTAATAACTTCTAATGACATTGAAAACTCAATCGACCACCTGTTGAACAATCTAGATACTTCTGCAAATATATCTGGATTTAAATTCAATCATAATAAAACTCAAGCATTTCTAATAAAAATTGTTACTATGAAAGTGAACTCTAGCACAGACATAAAATGGGAGGGCACATATATTAAATATTTAGGCATCCTATTGAATCTAATTATAAAAAAATCACTCATGGCTAACCATCTTATAAATTCAATTACAAGTTTTAATAGATAATTGGAATAGACGGTTCTTCACATTTGAAGACAGACTAACTTTAATTAAAATGATATTGTTACCCGGAATTTTGTTAGCCAAGCTTTAATTCTCCCCCAATCCATTAAAACTAAAAAGAAATTAAATAACATTTTACTCAAGTTCCTCTACTACCCTAAAAAAAAAATGTCATTACTTGGGCATACCTCAAGCTGACAGGAAGTGGGTAAAGAATTTCCAAACACTGATTTTTATTTAAATTCTGCAATTATCAATGCAGTGTTACTTTGGAATAATACTTCTTATACATTGTACTGGAAGTTAATGCATGAAAGCTTACTATTGAATAATAATAAAACATTGCTCAAACCATACATAGAATATATAGAAACATTGTTATATGGATCTTGAAAATATATATTCAAAGTGAGAAACTGTAAATTGTTCTTACACCTCTTATAAACCAAATTCTATTATTGTTCAAAAGGTTTATGTTTTCTAATCCACTAATCAAAAACGTATTAATAATGTTTCCCAACTGCTTTCACAAATAAGTACTTGATATCTTTTGATATCCAGACAGTGCTAGAGTTTAAGGGGGGTGATTTATTATATTGGAATCAGTTTCTTTCAGTTAATAAAATAAATTCTACAGACTACCTGATTGCTAGATATAGCTTACAGAATTGTAATTGGTTAGAATTCTCTTTGCTGCTTCCACTTGCCTTCTCACTCTGTTCCACTGATCCATTCCATATATAAGCAAATAATTTCCCCGCTCTTTCCAAGATTTCTATTCTCCTTAGCTGATATTTCTCACCAGGGTGTTTTAATTTAAGTGAGGTACTTTGAATCTCTTTTCACTGTCCAACAACTGGCATCCTTCTGTGCACTTGATCATGCTTTACAAATCCTTTCCTGGACTCTCCCATTCTCGAGCTGTTGCCCCAGTCTTTGTGTCATCAGAAAAGAAGGTGATTCTGTTCTCTATTTCCTCAGATATGTCTGATACAGGCACACTAAAGAGTAGTAACCCCAGAACAGACTTCTACAGTTCTCCACTAATTACTTTCCTAATTCTTTACATTGTTCCCCTCACCACAATCCTTTGTGTCTTCCCATTCAACCATGCATCTATTCAGTTCCTCACTCCTGGGACTACTACAACCCTCTCTAGTTGTTCCGCTAACCTCTTGTATGGGATATAGGCAAATGTCTTACTGAAGTCTAGGTAGACAACATCTATTTATACTCCAGTGTCAATGACACTTGTAACACAGTCAGAATACTGAATTAGGTCTGACTGACACCTCTTTCTGTTGGCTGATGCCTGTCTTCTAGAAATGCCACCAACTTTAACCATAGGATTCTCTACATGGCTTTACCTGTCATAACTGAAAGACCTGTATTCCCCCAGGTTTTATTTTTCTCCCCCCAAACATAATGACCACACTTACAGCCTTCTGGCACCTTCACACTAGCCAGTGATTTGTAGATCTCTTTCACTGGTTCGGTCAGCACACTGGCTGGATTGTTGAGGACTCTAGAAAGTAGATCATCTGATCCCTGTGCTTTAGCAGCCATTTCCCTCACCACCTCCATCCTCTCTATGGTGGCACCTTCCCATTGCACTCCTCATGGTGCTCTGACCCCCTCCCAGCATGGAAGCCTGAACTAACATATTACTTCAGTACATCTGTGTTTTTTTATTCCAGTATTCTGTAATCTCCCTCCTAATTTTGCTTTGCCTGTCTATCTTTGTCTCTCCCTTCTTTCAGTGTTATAGCTTATAAAAGCCCTTGCTTCCCATCTTGATTCCTTCTGCTATCTCTGTCTGGACTTTAGCCTTTGCTGGCCTCATCATTGTTTCCTCTTACCAACAGCTCAAGGTTGACAAGATTTGTTAGCAGTCCTGCTTAGCACTTAGCACTAATCACTGCAACTGTCTCCATATAAGGGTCATTACTGTGCCACAGCCTTGCCTACCATGGTGTTTTTTGCTAGATGCCTCTGGAACAACTATAGTAATTTAGTTTTCTTTCTTTTTCTTTCATTCCCATCACTGGTCTGGATATATAGGAAAAGGCAATTTAATCCAGTGGTACTCCAGTAGAAATGCTGCTTGATGGTACAACTTTATGATGAGACAAAATTACAGCAGTATTTGAAAATGTTCAAGGGGATGTTTCATAGTTTCGTAGTAGGCTAATGACTTAAAACATCTTTAGAAGCCTAGCCACAAATTCCCTTGATTTTTTAGACTTTCTAATTTAAATCTGAATAACCTATTGCAAACAGAACATTTACACATTACCTCTTCTGTTAGGGACAAGAGTGCTACTCAAGAGATGAATTTCTGGCTCCCAATCCATTCATTCAGATTATGTTTGAAAAGAGTAAGAGAAGCACTTTGTTTTATGTGGAGAAAAAGCGGTTTCTGAAGAACTGGAATACTGTGATAAATATCAGTCCTTTCAATGGTTATTAATTTGCAGTGTTATGCTACTATAGTGAATGATCTGACAGATTCATGTGGTTTAAACATTTGATACATAGAGATTTAAATCATTAAATTTAAGTACAGCTTACCCAAATGCAAACACATCTGACTGTTTGGAGAAGGCCAGCTTGGCTTCCTGGGTATCTGGAGATAACTGCTGAATAATTTCTGGAGCAAGGTGGCATAGCCAGCCATTAGGAATCCTTAGTGCATTTTCCTTCCTGTGGAAATTCAGAAAAATCAAAAAGAACACTGAATAAAGAGAAATGTTATCACAGTCGGTCTGGCAATTTATGTATGATCAATAACAGTTATCAGTCAGAGATTTTAAATATGATGTTTCACATACTGTGCATTTTAAAACTCCATATCATTAGCAGACACTGAAAAATGACAAAATAATTTCTCTGACATAATACAAAATAATAAAAAGGTCCAGGCCACCAATGAAGGCAAAAAAACTTTTATATGACCACGTAGATTAGCACTTTCGTCTTGAGACAAGACTTCTTCAGATGTACTTAAAGAGGCATAACTTAAAGTGATGAAACTACAATTGTATTAAAATGTTAAGCTTTCATTACTGTGCATGAGAGAATGGGCTTACTGTACATCAGTACCCTTATTGGAGAACGGACGTTCTCCAGAAGGGTATTAATGTACAAGTAATGAAATGAAGAAAAACCACGGCCAGAGATGCGGGAACGCCATTTATTACTAATTTAAATGCTAAAAATTGTAAACATACATTTTCCGTCCTTTTCAAGTGAAATTACATGTAATTACTGCCCTTCCAGGGGTGTAAAGGCCCTCCGCCTGCAGCATTGAGCCTCACAACACCCCTGGGCAGGCATTAATTAAGCAATAACCGATGACGACGGTGCAGTATATTGAAGATTTACCGATGGTTGGTGTGGTTTAATCATGAGGTTAAAGCCCAAGTGATTAAACAATGCCAACCATGGGTAAATTTTCAATATATCACAACCACAGAGATGGTTATTGCCTATTAAACAATGAGATTATTTAAGAAAATAATACTTTTCTTAAATAATGTCTTTTTATAATGCCTCTGTGGTGCCCTTCCACATTTTTCCGGTATCCTTGGGCTTTGTCTGATGTACTGCGCATGTCTATGAGACTTGTGTTCCCATGGTTACATAGTACATCAGTGGTGTGCAAAGGAAGCAACGGAGAAACGAAGATGTCCATTGCTTTTTTTTTTTTTTAATTGAAAACAAAAAAAAAAAAGAGACTGAGAGACTTTTAACATTCGGGAGAGCTGGGACAGACAAAATAAAAGGCTAATTAGGTAAGTTTCCATAGTTTTGCAGAACATACCTGATTATCCTTTTATTTTTCTCTACACCATCTCCCTCACTCATTTGAGGTCTTCCATTTCTTTATTTTGTTAAAAAAGAAGACAGAAAAGTAAAACATTTATGGGATATACTAATGGAAAAAAAGTCTGGGTGACCAGACCTTTTTCCATTGGTATATTCTAGGATTTACAACTGGCACGCTCGTTGGGCTGACCAATCAGCGTGCTCGTTTTTGAATATTAATGGCCAGTCATTGTATAATTATGCATTAACACACACCATTTCGGGCATTACTGCTTGCTTGTGTATATTTGTGTTATACAACTCGTGATGTACTGCTTGGATAACCAGCCAAATAACAACAAGTTTAATTCATACAATGCTAAGTGCTCTACAGGTCTAAGCACATAAGCTAGGTTTCAGTCAAACCCCAATGCAATAGCTTAACTGACTTATTTTGGGAGCACAACTACAGGTAAAAATGGACTTGATGGGAACATTCTCAGGGAAGGGCATCATAATATGAGTATGAAAACATCTGAATTGTTTATCATTTTATTTATATTTACAGTTCTTAACCAGGTTAAGCCCAGTGGACCCAAGTAGCTAATTTCAGGGGTGATCGAGCAACACTGTCTGGTTAACTGACTTGCTGTAAGCTATAGTAGATAAATGGAGTAAGTGAAGTTGCAGGAGGCTAGATTTTATGAGGCTATTATATACTTTTATAAATAACTTACCGAGAGTAAAAAAATAATGAAATGCCAAGTGCATTTCAAATGAAAATAATTCAAATCTAAACATCATGAATCACATTTAGGTCATCTATCACTTTTCAGATAGCGGGAAAAAGTTCTAAAAAACATACTTATCCTGGATTCAGAAATGTAAAACCAAAAACACAAACAAAAGTACTTCTAAAAAGGAAGAACTCAGTTTAACTGCAAAGTTAAGTGTGTTCATACCACAATTAAAAGAACTGCATCACAAATTAAAAACAATTAAAAACCACAGCTTATAATGCTTAGCAAAATCGCATGACAAGTCATGCAACAATTTCTATCCATTAAAAATGAAATATAGCTTACAATAAAACAGATGTGATAACAGATTACTCATCTCCATAGATAAAGGCTTTAAATAACACTTTAATATTTAATGATTAATGTATGTGCTACAAAATATAACTATCACTTCACGTCTTTAACCTCAAGTTCATTATTAAATCAACTGCTCTAACATTCATATTGAAATTAACAATTATGGAGAAAACCTGTTTTAAAAAGCTGCATAATTTTCATTATGTTTGACTAAAGCATTTGTGTTGTCTTGACTTTTACTAGTATAACAATGTTCTGTAATGCACAGGCAATTTTCTTATTGTTTTTCATAAACAGAAATCACTGCAGATAACACATCTTGCCAAACAGACCACTCCAAAATCATTACATGTAAAATGCTTGTTAATGGAGTATTTCTAACTGCTGCATGGATAAGTACCCTGGGTATGGAATTATGACATTTCTTTCCATTGTGACTGGCATCTACTTGCAGCACAACTACCTTATCCGGTAATTAATTGATGTTCTGTACTGATTTTCTATATGGAGTTTGTATACTCCTCAGGTCTTCTCTGAAAAAGGGCATGTAGCTCAATGCAACCACAAAATTGTCACCCTGATGCCGAGCTATTTTACCTGGAGGTCAAATGTCATAATTTCCCCATATAACAAATTTTATAGTGACTGAATATATAAGCCCTTCCTCTAGAATAATGTTTTCCTTGCATTCATGGCTACTTCCTGACCTCCTGGTCTCCACTGTAGGTTGGAGATAAATGACATTTCCTCGCAAGTCCATTCTATCCTTCATGTTTTTTTTTTATTTAACTACAGATGTCTGCAAATTCATATCTCTTTAAAGTTTTATTCCATCTAATTACCAGTATATCATGCCCCTAAAGTAACAAAAATCGTTTCATTTTATTACCTTATGTATTAATAGGGTTAGAAACCCTATGTAACATGTGAGCTGTCCTTACTAAGTTGCAACCATAATGTTGGCAGCAGGGCAGCCTTCTTGTCTCTACGTACACAAACATTAGAGTTAATTTGTTTCAGTAGTCAAGCAGGTCCCTGCAAACAAACTATTTGGAGACAAGGGTCATCATTTAAGAGTCTAAGGCAGACTTTTTATTCTTGTAGTTGCAAAATATATAAAATTTCCTGTTATATATGATTTTATATTATATTATATTATATTATAGTATACTATAGCATTCTATTATATTATATCTTTTATTGTACAAACAAGCTTTAAGTTTTTGACCTATTAATTTTATACAAAGCACTGCAAGTATGCCTTTTGATCCTGCTTACATTCCAGTCCATGAGCTTGTCTTAGAGAGGTCAGACATATGTTTTGTTTATGAACTTAGCTAGGCCTTTCTATCTCAAATTTATCTCTGACTTCCTAGGCAAATGCCCAAGTGACAAAATGAAATTTAATTTTATTTATTTAGACTTTGTTGACTAGGTTTATCTCAGTAGATCATTGGCCTTTTTTCAGGGGAGACCCAAGATGGTAATCTGGCCAGGGCACTGGGGAACTTCCCCTTCTTGCTACCACACTCGTGGTCCATAAGGCTGGTGAGTGTGTGCATGTGTACATTATGTTCCCGCTGCAGTGGTAGCTGGGAGAATATAGTAGTATGGAGGAACTGAGGCAAATGCCGATTCCAATGAGGGAATGAAGTAGAGAGGAGGTTGGAGGAGGATTTGGCAAGACTTTTTACAAAGAGCTACAAAATAATGTGAATATCCAATTTCACACAGAGACAGACAGAGAGACTGTTAAAGGACATTTGTTAAAGAACTTTTATACAGAAGTTAAAACTATTGCAAAAGTACTAGATAACAGAGGTTTATGGACTATGGTTTGGAATTGCAATGTTATGTTCATAAGTTCATAGGTGTGGACTAGGCTAATTGACCTGGAGACTTTACAAGCCTAGCCCATAGAAGTGCTCTGGCACTGTACCACCTGACGTTAGCTCCCAGTGCCTCTATTCTGTGGAGCCAGTGAAGTGATCCCCAGGGTGAACTTTATATTTCCCATCCACTCATCAAGATTTCTCTTGAAGAGGGCCAGTGAGATGCTCTGCTTGACATGTATGTGAAGTCTATTCCAGAGCATGGGCAATTTCTGGGTTATGAACCTGTCCCTCCAGCATGTTCTGTTGATTGCGGTAATGAGGTTGTGAAAATAGAAAATGGCAAAATTATTCTCATTCATAACATGATTAATGTGCAAGGGAAAAAAGCTGTTGTATGATATTGGGGGCTCATAGGTTGGTTACTAGGCTATCAGCCCTAGGACCTATACAAGCCTAGCCATAACAATTCCATGGCTATTTCTTCCCACACTATTTACTTCCCTGGACCCTTGTCTAGCAGGGTGACTGACGTGATCCCTGGGGTGAATTTCCTTTCTCCCATCCAATCGTCAAGGTTCCTTTTGAAGAGGGCCAAAGAGGCACTCTGCTTGACATGTATGGGCAATCTATTCCAGATTCTGGGGAGTCTCTGGGTCAGGAACCTATCCCACAACCAAAAACATTTTCTTTTTGTGGAAAAGAGGATCATTTTCTTGACAACTGTGATAAAAATAAATGTTTCACATATGGAGATTATGGACATGATAAAAAAAATATGAAAATGAATGTAATAAATCAAAATAAATAGGACATTTAAGGGAAGATGGTGAAAAACACATAACGCATGCACTCAGGTCCCTCAACAACAGGTACAAATATGACTCTGTCATTGAACATATGGGTGTGAATGACCTGAGATGTACCTCCCTGGACTACATGAAAAGAGACATGGAGGAGCTGTCGGATTATGTAGCCCAGGCTGGTATGACCCTAGCCCTGAGCAGCATCCTACCATTACCCAGAATGATACCACAGTACAAGCAGAAAATGAATGATTTCAACAAATGGCTAAGCTTCTGGTGTCATTCTAAGGGGATCCAGTATAAGTCTGCCTGGGAAGACATGACTGACAGACCTGGATGCTTTGTCAAAGATAGCCTGCATCTGTCACCTCTGGGCTTCGGGATACTGGCCATGGCTCTTGCCACCCCTATAGTGCCTTTTTAGGTGGTGTTCCAAAGACTAAATTACCAATATAACAGCTACAAATGAATGCAATCCAAGGGTGATGTTGCTCAACGCTAGAAGTCTAACTCTCAAAATGCACACACTCGAAGCACTCCTTAAAATGGAGAACATCGACATTTGTTCTGTAACAGAGACCTGGTTCAAGGCAGCAGAAAGCAACCCTGCACTACCAGGCTATAACTCATTCCACACCTTTCGTACCCAGAACTTGGACCGAAGATCCAAAGGCGGTGGTGTTTCCGTATTCATAAAGGATGCACACACCTCCAGACTGGTAGCCCAAAATAACGCAACAGAGATAATTCAAGTGCAGCTAACATTGGGTAAGACAGTGATTCAGGTTGTAGCCTGTTATAAGCCCCAACCATGTCCCAAGACTCACACTCCACATTCCTAAGCACCTTGGAGAATATTAGGGTCCAACCTAACATTTTCAAATAGGGCGACTTCAACTACCCCTCCATTAACAGGGAAAACTTCTCATGTACCAATACACTTGCCCAGCGTTTCCAGGAATTCATTAATTCCAATGCCTTGGACCAGCTCATTCTTACCCCCACTAGAGGTAACAACAGCCTCGACCTGATCATTACTAACATGGGCAACCGTTGCTCTACACCAGTAGTCAACTACTCCCTGGTTAGATCTGACCACAAACTAATCACCTTGGAAGTCCACATCCCTCCCACCCCCCACCCCCCCAAAAAAAAGTAACCACCATGAAAAACTTCTTCTAAGCTAACTTTGGGCTCCTAAAAACAGAGGTGGTTAACTTTACAGTACACATGCAAATGGAGAATAGATGCATGACCGCCAAATCATACACCAATGCACTGTACGAACACGTACACAAATGCATGGATCTCGCCATACCTAGTAGAACCAAGATGCTCTCCTCCAAAAAAAAGGAAGCCAATCTGGTGGTCCTCTGCCATAAACAAACTCTACAACAGAAGGAGGAAACTGATACAGAATAAGGTAAAGTCCCAAGTCTGGCAAAACTCCCTTATCAGCCTCAACAAAAAGTTGAGATCCCTCATCAAATCCTCTACAGCTAGCTATGAAAACAGAATTGCAGCAGATAGTAAAGACAACTACACGGCCTATAGTTATGTAAAGAATCTCCACGGCAATACTACTACAAGGCCTATAGTTATGTAAAGAATCTCCACGGCAATACTACTACAAGGCCTATAGTTATGTAAAGAATCTCCACGGCAATACTACTGCATAATGGTATCTCCTATACCGAGCCAACAGATATTCCCAATAAACTGTCCGACAGATTCAGTGCCAACTTTACCCCTCCCCCCCAAAGGACCAATCACAATACCAATAGATTGCCAGGCACCCAGTTTTACTGCAGCACAGATTAAAACAACACTGTCCAAGGCCAAGAATACAGCTTCTATGGGACATGACAATATCCCTGACTGTGTTCCACATGAACTACAAGAGTGAATTTGCACCTCACCTGTGTGGCCTGTTCAGTCACAGCTTCACCTCAGGCCTTGTCCCTACCGAATGGCACACTGCTATAGTCATCCCTCTCCACAAAGGAGGAGTGACTACAGACCCAGGGAACTATCGCCCAAATAGCCTGACATGCAAAGCTATGGAACACATCATCATGGACCTAATAAACCAGGATCTAGGGAATTTCCAAACTCTGGATCCCACGCAGTTTGGTTTTGTGAAGGGTAGATCATGCCTGCTCAACTTGGTTGACTTCTTTGAGTCAGTCACCAGAGCTGTGGATGAAGGTAAGGTGGTTCATACAGCCTACCTTGATCTGACCAAGGCCTTTGATACCATCCCCAACTAAGGAATCAGAAAACCACACTAAGCTAGGCATCAACCCCTATATTACTAGGTGAGTTGCAAAATGGATCACATATAGAACCCACAGTGTAAAAGTAGCTAACTCCAAGTCAGACTGCCGATCACTCACGAGTGGAGTCCCACAGGAATCGGTCCTGGGTTCTCTCCTGTTTGGTATCTACTTCTCAGAAGTTCAGGCCAACATGAAGGGATTCTGGCTGACAAAGTTCACAGATGATTGCAAGATGGGAGCCATTATTTACTCCCCAAGTGATGTTGACATCCTACAGAAAGGCCTCACTGAGACCAACGACTGCTGTCAGAACCATGGCCTTAAGCTCAATGCCAAAAAATGTGTCGTCATCCACTTTGGGAAAAGCTCAGTTCCCATGAATTACCACATCGATGGTAGTCCACTGAACACAGAAGGCATTATAAGAGATCTGGGAACACAGATTGACAGCAACCTCTCTTTTGGCCATCACATTTTCACTGTGGTCAGAAAGTCCTTCTATGTGGCACATCTCATTACTAAGGATTTTGCATCCAGGAAGAAAGAGGGCATTGTCTCCCTCTACTCTTCCCTCATTAGGCCTATCATCAAGTACAATGCCCCATTTGGCATATACCTTACTAGATGCCTGCAACAACTGCAGAGGCCGCAAAAGTACCTCACAAAGAGGATCCTAGGCCTTAAACACTTGTCCTATATGGACAGACTTAAAAATCTCAAAATATTCTCTGTCTCATATTGCCTACTTAGAGGCAACCTCTGCTTGACTTACAAAGCTATGTCGGACCCAGCTCTGTTAGAAATGTTACATCTAAAGAAATCCCAATCCCTCCGCACCGCACGCTCCAGAGACCTCAACCTCATTAACACAATCAACAGAACATGCTGGAGGGATAGGTTCATAACCCAGAGACTGCTCATGCTATGGAATAGACTTCCCATACACGTTAAACAGAGCACCTCAGTGGCCCTCTTCAAGAGAAATCTTGATGAGTGCATGGGAAATAGAAAATTCATCCCGGGGATCATTCCAGTGGCTCTACTCGACAGACGCACTGGGAACTAAGGTCAGGTGGGATGATGCCAGGGTAATCCTATGGGCTAGGCTTGTAAAGGCTCCAGGGCCATTAGCCTAGTACACACCTATGAACCTATGAAAAAGAACAAAAATAGGTGCAGAAGAAAGATGAAATGATAAAAAAATGAATAAGGAATCAGAGTAACAAGAAAATAATCAGACTGAATATGCAACAATACTTTCTGAGTAAATGCAAGATTTAGAAAAAAAAGAAACAAAAGAAGAAGTAGAATTGGATTCATATGTTAGTGATGAGAGGGATATTGGTTGGAAAGTACTTAAGAAGAAAACTCTACTGGGAAAAGAGTGAAGGACAGGAAAAGAAAGAGCCAGGATTTAGGTATAAAAGCTAAAAAGAAAGGAAATGATAAAGTAATAAATAATTACATACAGACTAAGAAGAAGGGAAGCAAATAATCTTAGAATTTTATCAGTTAATGTGAACAGTATAAAAAGTTTAGTTAGATGACTAGGAGTTTTAGAATGGTGTAATAAATGTGATGTAGGTATTATATTACTAGAAGATGTTAGAGGTTTAACAAAAGAGGAAAGATCACAGAGAACATATGGAGAGGGGGTATAATTTAGAATCTGGGAGAAGAGTTTTATTTAGTGATAGCAATATTATATAATGTAGGAATTTCCATACTAGACTTTACCTTAGTTAAATTAGGAAAATTAATTCTAGATTTAAGATGGGAAAATAAAGTATATAGAATCATCACAATATATGCATATGTATCATATAAAGAAAGAAAAAAGCTGTTTAAAGAGATATTTGAATTTATAATAGCCAACATGGACATTATAATTGCAGGTGATTTTAATTGTGATTTAAAGGACAAAATTAAAAAGATAGATCAGATAAGAAAATAATATAAGAGATTATGAGATATCAAAATTTGATATTAGGGAATATAAAAAAGTACATACCGGAGGGGAAATATTAAGTCAGTGATTGATTATTTTTTAATTTCTAAATGTATAAAGATCTCTATAGACGTAGTACTGAGATGTTTTTCATATCATATGGCAATATGGATAGAAATTGAAGAAAATAATGAACATATAAAAATATGAGAGGGAATTTAAAGAATAAATGAAATAATCTGAAATGAAAAAAGTAAGAGAAATATACATCACTTAGGAAAGAACACATAACTTTGACAACATGTTGTAAGTGGACAGTGTGGTGGTTGGTGTTTAAAGAAAAATATAAATCAGATTATTCACATTATGAACATGGGTTAAGACAAAAAGAAAAACAAGAATATATGGAGTTACAAAATAAAATATTAGAAAGTTTGGAGAAAAATGAAAATCATTATTATGGAAAAGAGGAAGAGATATATAAAAGGAATAAAAAAATAAAAGTAATATTGTATAAGCAAATATACTCTTTGCAAGGAAAATGTTTCCCTTATATAAGTAAAATGGTTAAAGAGAAAAGCAGTAGAATTAGAGAAATGACAAAGAGGAAGTGTTGAAGCAACAAAGTAAAATTATGGAAATTGTAGTACAGCATGTTAAAGAGATGATGAGGAAACTAAAGTTACATGATGTTAATGAATGGGCTATTAAACAATTTACTGAAGAAATAGAGATTTAGATAACCAGATTACCATAATGGAATTAGACATTTTAATGAAGAAAGTAAGCCTTGTATCTGTAGAAGGTTCAGATGGCATGGTTTATTTAATGTATAAGAAGTTGGAAATATGGCAAAATATGTTTGAAATAAGAATTTAATGAATGGTTAAAAATGGTATCTGTTATACACAAATATGTATATGAAATGTATATGGAAGAAAGGAGAGAAGGACGAAATAACTAATTGGAGGCCAGTGGTACTAAATAATATGTATTATAAATATTTCTGAAAATATTACAAATAAGAATAGAAATATGATAGATAAGGTGTTAGAGGACAGTCTATATATGGTATTAAAGGAAAAGGATGTCAGGTATTATTAATGACTGTTACAGAAATAGTAGATGATATTCAAAAAGAAAATAAAGGAGCAAAAGTATTAGTAGGGGACATAAATAAAACTTCTGATATGACAGATCATGATATATTATGGAAGAAAATGGAAGGCTATAATTTTAGTGAACAGGTACACAATGTTATTAAATTAGTGTATAGGAATAGTAAAATAAGAGTTTTGATTAATGGTTGACTAAGTGAATATACAGAGATAAACAGGCTGCTTAAAACACGGATGTCCAATGAGTAGCATTTTATTTGTGGTAATTATGAATTGTATAGTAAAAAAAAAATGAAAATCTGAGGAATGCAAGACATGTACAAAGTGAAGGTATTGAATATCGGACTATTATGTCTTATGCTGTTGATATTATTATTGTGACTAATGAAAGTAAAATTATGGACAAGTAATCTCTAAAGTACATGATTATTTGCAGAATATAGGAATGTTATTAAATAGAAAAAAGTAAAGGATTTGGTTCAGAAGAAAAGTTGAGGGGAATTAAATTTGGAATAGAAGAAATACTTGTTATAGGAATATCAACTGGACCATTCAAGGTGGTTAGGGAGCAATGGATGAGAATTCAACAAGAATTTAGAAAACGTAGTATTATTTGGAGTAGATAGAGAATATCATATAGAAAGAAAGTACATTTGATAAATTCTATATTGATGTGAAGTAGAGCATACATGGCCAGTATACATATGATGCCAAAATATATGGAAAAATAATTTACTGGACTGATATTCAGATTAATTTGGGGTTCTAGATTAAATTCAATCAGAACAAGAATGTTCTATGTGGATAAGGTTGATGGGGGTTTAAGTTTATTGAATCCCATAATTTAGGTGGCATCTTTAAATTTATACAGAGTACTAACATGGATAAATGAAAATGATTTCATAATACGATTAAGACAAAATATGATAGAGAATAGAATTTAATAAAATTGAATAAGTGAGAAGAGTACGAACAAATGAAGAAATAAAAATTTCAAGAAAAATAAGGATATGAAAGTTAAATATCAAAAATGTAAAAAATAAAATAGTAGAAGGCAACGGTTTAAAATATAATGATAGAAAATTATTGTGTTAATCCATGGAAACATTTGATAGAAGAGAAAATTAAAGCTATAAAACAAAGAAATGCACGGTGCATGAAAAATGTGGAATGTCAAGGTTTTTATAGAGACTGCAAACTACTAGACTGTCAATGAAGGAAAACATACCTTATAAAAATAAATTAAATGATGTGTCTTTTCTGTAATGAATTAGAGACGGCAGACCATGTTTTCCTGACATGTAAAAAGAGTACAAAAATTACAGAAAAAAATAAATACAGAAAATTTCCTGGATGAAATTCAAGAATATAAACAATTAAATATGGATATGATTAAATATGAATTTTATGAGGGTTTAAGCAAGGACTATGTTAAAAGATTGACAAGGAAATGTTTTGTACTAAGTTAGATTATATTTAATGGCAACTGGGTTATCCCAAATATAATAAGGAAATTGAAATGGTGATTAAGGAAAAATGAGTGGGGGGTTCTATAGATAGATATAGATATATGATGTGGAAAGTTTGTAGCAATGTACATTTTTTGTACATATGTAAATATGTGGATATATTAACCTGTATATATTTGTAAACATATGTAAGTACTTGTACATAATAAAGGTCCCCTACCTTTTGGAACTGATAGATTGCACTGGAGGGCTCCTACAGCAGCAATAAAGAGGCCTAAGGAAAACAGCAGCAGCATGGAGGAGGACAGAAACACTATGGAGAGTTTGGCGGTGGAAAGTTAAACTTTGAAGAATAAATTTATCATCACAGACCTTCAGAATGTAACTAAAGATTCCCGTGTGGTAGATGTTATAAATGAGCAGTGCTTAGGTATCTGCATGGTGTTTAGCTGTCTGCATGGAGAAGGAAGAAAGAAAGCATTTTGAAGTGTTGCAGATAAAAGAACCAGCATCAGGTGGGCTTGCAGATGATTTTCTGTTAAAAATAATTGAGAAATATGATCCAGGAGATAGTTCTGCTGTTTCATGGTGCGAGATGGCACATCATTTTTTCAGAAGTGCTGAGGTTTGTAAAGTTTAAAAGAACCCCAACCAAGTAACACAAACTGAGAAATCACAACGCAGGCTGGTGTTACAAGAAACAAGGATAAAATTTATTCTTAAGCGCTTTCGTCACAGATTACAGTTGACTTCTTCAGAAAAAATAGAGTGCCTCCACCCCAATCCTTAAATATTCATTACAAACACATTCCAAACCAATTTGTAAAAAAACACCATAGGCATTTAAAGGTACAGACTCCCTGTTTGCTCCACAATTATACATGCAAGATAAAAACTAACTATAAAACATGATTCAACATGTACTTTAAACTTAGTATTTTGACAAAAAATCATAAAGTGAACAATTGAATAAAAATCAACAATTAGATGAAAAAAATCAACAATTAGATAAAAAATCAGATAAAAAATCAGCTTTTAACCTCAAAAAGCTGGTTATTGAAACCATTTCATTCAACCCTGGAAAAATATTGGCTTTGACCCTTAATTGCCATAACAGTTCTTTGTATTCAAGCCAGTAATCCATAGGACCTCCTCTCTCATCCATACTCAGCTGTGCAAGAACTGTGAATTTAAAATTGTGACCTGGGTGGGTATTGATGTGCTTGGCCAGTGACTTTTTTAGGTTCATTTTCCTAATGTCATATAAATGCTGGTAAATACGTGTACGAAAGGCATTTTTGGTCTTGCCTATATAAAAACAGGCACACTTCTGACAAATACCAGCATATATGACATTCTTACTGCTGCAGTTGTACTTACACTGAAATTTCACCCATCCATATCCGTTAAGAAAAACACTGTCACCTTCCAAAATATACTTGCAGTGAGTACACTGCTTGCATTTGGACATTCTCCCTAATGTTCCAGCCATACTGACACCTTTCCTCCTCTCTAAGATATTTTTAACACTGGTGTCCTTTCTGTACACTACCACAGGGGCTTCCCCTTCTCTCTCTTATGGCATTGTCTCCTGCCAAAATAATACAAAGAACTGTTAAGGCAATTAAGGGTCAATGCCAATATTTTTCCAGGGTTGAATGAACTGATTTCAATAACCAGCTTTTTGAGGTTAAAAGCTGATTTTTTTATCTAATTGTTGATTTTTTCATATAATTGTTGATTTTTTATTCAATTGTTCACTTCATGATTTTTTGTCAAAATACGAAGTTTAAAGTACATGTTGAATCATGTTTTATAGTTAGTTTGTTTTTATCTTGCATGTATAATTGTGGAGCAAACAGGGAGTCTGTACCTTTAAATGCCTATGGTGTTTTTTACAAATTGGTTTAGAATGTGTTTGTAAAGAGTATTTAAGGAGTGGGGTGGAGGCACTCTGTTTTTTCTGAAGACATCAACTGTAATCTGTGCCGAAAGCGCTTAAGAATAAATTTTATCCTTGTTTCTTGTAACACTAGCCTGCTTTGTGATTTCAAAGTTTAGAAGGAAACAGATCATGTGGCAGCCAGGAATTCAGTAGTTAAAATCTTATGGAGTAGTGATAGAAAGTAAAAGAGGAAAACACCAACAAAGAGAGAAACATATGGACTGGAGGGTGGAGGTTGGAAGATGTTTTAAAATGCAAAAAAAAAAAAAAAACATGGTGAAACACTTGCTAAGTGTTATTTTTGTGGCTAGTCATTGAGCAATATTAAGACATGTTGTTGTGTCTTTCGGCTTTTCCCGGTTAGGGGTCGCCACAGCGGATCTCCGATCCGCTAATGATTGACAGTAGATTTTTATGTGCCGAGTTGCCGGCCCTGACGCACAACCTTCAACGAAGGTACGCCCTTTCATGCATGTCTCCACACAAAAGACGCTCTAGCTGAGAATCGAACAGGACGTCTTACTGTGAGGTGACAATGCTACCGCAGCACCACCACCGTGCAATACACATGTTGGCAACTTAAATTATGTTTCTTTTCTGAAGAATTTTCTCCTTTAATTGATTGTGACAAGATACACTGTAACCAGTGTGGGGAGAAAGGACATACAGTAAGAAGGTGTGTGCCTGAATGCAGGTTGTGTAAAAAAGAGGCACATTTGGGTAGATTGTTAAGATCGAACAGTAAATAATGAAAAAGAAGGGTAAAGAGAAGAAAACATACACAAGAAAGAACAACAAGAGGCTGGCAGAGAGGGTGAACCAGGTGAAGAAAAAAACTGTATAAGAATAAGAAAATAATATGAAAGAGAAAATTTAGGAGAGGGATTGATACTGATATATTTTTTTAAGTTCTAGCCTGTGAAATATCTTATTCTGAGGTTCAAGGATTATTTGTATACAAACCCAGTAAAAAATAAGAAAACAAAAGTGTAAAAATATTTCCCCTAAACTTAAAAAAGAAGGAAAAGCAACAACTTCAGAGTACTTTCAGTAAGTGTGAACAGTACTATTTACACTTTAAGATGGATATGGATACTACAATGATGTGGATTTTATTCTATTAAATGACTCCTGAGAAATGAAGAAAGATTGCAAACAGAAAAACTGTGGGGTGGAAATATAATATGGAACTTAGGAAGTGGCTGTTGCTCTGGAGTAGCTTTGTTGTGTATAAAAAGAGAGAAAAAATACTAGATGTAATGTTGGTAAGGATGAGAAGGTTAACTGCTCTGGATGTAAGGTGGAGAGAACATGTTTATAGAATTATAGCATCATACACATATATCATTAGCAAGGTTAAAAACTACAAACAGGAAAAGTGGCATTTTTCTACTGAGCACAAGTATAATTTCATATTGCATTAACACATTTCTATGCATAACTAATTCTAATAAGCAGAATTCCAACAAGGGAAACTGAGCTTGAAGTATTTATAAAATATGTAATTCCCAGTTTTCTGATGTGTGTGTTCAATTAAATTAAATGTTTATGTTATTATAACTTGACACATACATATTTGCATATTAAATAATATTAGACATATTAAATATGACATACAATGTCATATTTGTTAAGCTGAGAGATGGCGTTATTGTGATTAGTTGCCCTGGCCCCTACTACTTGGTCTGTAACACTCATTTGAGAGTCATTCAGTATTTTGTAAGAATAATCCCTGGGATTTAATAACTCCTACACTAAGTGTACACTAAGTATGCACCATTCTGAGTGAACAGACAAAGCAGGCATAACTCACAACTTCTTCCTCCTAATTTTAGTTTTCTTCCTAATTATTTTGCAGCTTTTAATATTGACAGGAGTTCATAAAGGTTACCACAAAGTGTAGACTACATGTAAACTTAGTGTAATCTTTCTGAGTGACTTGAAAGCACAAAAAATGTGGTAGGGATGTTCTTGAATACTTAGTGTACACTTATTGTAGGCTTCATTGAATCTGGCGCAGACAACTGCATCTGTGTATATAATTCTTTCACAGTTGCATAAGAAAAAAAATATTTTGGTAAGGATGTATGCTGAGCATATTTTTCTAACCTGTTTGAATCAAATAAAGAATGCTTGGGAGTTCTTACTCTTTTTAAATAAGCGTGGGAAGGTATAAATGACAACTGGTACACTGAATCAGGTTAGACATTTCCTGCTGTCTATTAAAGAGCAGACAGATCATATTAGGAGAAACTGAAAGGATATTATGAAGATATTTAGAAGCAATTAAGACTTCTATTTTCCAATTAGGTGTGTCTATTTTCAGAACTGACCGTACATAAAACTCAAAATGTTCACTCTGTTCTTTATGAAAAATGGGTAAATAGCAGATAAGGCAACTGATAATGTTTCAGTGCAAAGATATACCAGCAATCATGTCTAATAATTGCTATCTACCTGTCATAATTTTAGGGAGACTCTACAGTGGGGCACACTACCACAGTCATTTCTCTTACGAAACAGCACACATGACCTTGTGCATGAGCAAGAAGAAAACTTTTAATTAAAAGGTAGGAATGCTCTTTATTGCATGTTTATATTCACCTGAGGCTCTTTATTGCATGTTTATATTCACCTAAGGCTCTTTATTGCATGTTTATATTCACCTGAGGCTCTTTATTGCATGTTTATATTCACTTGGGGCTCTTTATTACATGTTTATATTCACCTGAGGCTCTTTATTGCATGTTTATATTCACCTGAGGCTCTTTATTGCATGTTTATATTCACCTGAGGCTCTTTACTGCATGTTTATATTCACCTGAGGCTCTTTATTGCATGTTTATAGTCAACTGAGGCTCTTTATTGCATGTTTATAGTCACCTGAGGCTCTTTATTGCATGTTTATAGTCACCTGAGGCTCTTTATTGCATGCTTATATTCACCTGAGGCTCTTTATTGCATGTTTATATTCACCTGAGGATGGTATGACTGCATTAAGTTACTATGCCAATATGAAAAGCACTGTTTGCTATATAACGCTGCAGCTGATACCACTCATTTTAAACAAACATGGAACTTTTGCCATGATTTACTGATTTATACTATAAGTTATGGTTCTCTTTCCAGTGTTTATTTTACTACTACTGCAGGCAGTATCAACCACTGTGAATGTGTTGTTCTTTAGTGTAACGGTCATCACATTTACGTAACATGCAGAAGTCTCTGATTTCAATCCACAGTAGAACCATTAGACTGGCAGTTGGTGCAGAGGGTTAAGGCTGTGAACTGTGGGTTTCATTCCTTCAGCCCTCATTTGTCTAGTGTGTGACTTTGAGCAAGTCACTTAACCAGACAGTGCATTGGGGACAACTGATGGACTAAGCTTCTCAGTACTTCCCTGGACTACAAGCCTTATATGTACATATGGACCTTTGTCAGACGCAGTACTTCAATGTTGTTGTGTCTTTCGACTTATCCCGGTTAGAGGTCGCCACAACGGAACTCCGGTCCGCTAATGTTTGGTAGTGGATTTTTACTTGTCGAGTTACCAGCCCTGACGCACAACCTTCAACGAAGGCATGCCCATTCACGCATGCCTCCACACAGAGACGCTCTAGCTGAGAATCGAATGCGACAATGTCTTGCTGTGAGGCGACAACGCTACCGCAGCACCACTAGACGCAGTACTTTAATAATTTGCAATATTGGTAGCAGTGTTGATTTTACTATTGCTGCAGCTAATACCATTCATTGTCAGTGAGCATTGATCCTTTGTCAGAGACAGCACTTCAGTAATTATAATTCTGGTTGTGGTTCTGGGTGCACTAAGGTGCATTCCTTTTTTATTGGGAAAAGACCTTTTTTCAATAAGCTTATATTTTTCTTTGTAGACATAAGCCTAGTAATGACTATCTCGGATTTCTAACCCCCTTACCACAGCCATAGTCCTATGCTATCATTACTAAATCCACTCCTTGGGCAGTAGTGCCTACTGCATGTATGTCTTGGCGAGAATGGGGACCCAATCAAAACCTAAAACCATTTGATGGCTTTATCTCTCAGCTCCTGAGTCTTGGCACATCCCAAAGCATGCAGTAAGAATCAGCAGGTAATAACCTCTCATGCCTCCTTTCGTATCTATTTAAATCATAACCGGGTTAGATTCAAGGGTATGTATATCTGTGCATGTGGAGTATAGTTGCAAAACACACAAACCACCACTATGGGGCAGTAAAGCTTTATACTTTTCTTGAGGAAATGAAAAAAACAGGGCATCGGCTGTTTTCTTTATCTCCATAGCTTGCCTTCCAGCATGAGTGGCAACAGCAAAACCCCACTGCATGTGCAGGAGTCACAGGCAAAGTCCCTATGCCAGCAGCTGATCCACTTTAAAAATGTAGCCTCTTACATCAGTTTCAAGGAAAGATGCACCATGTAGGACTAAATAAGTCAAATGTTATGTCTCACAACCCCTTTTTAAAAGTAAATGCCCTAGAAAGTAGGACTCACTGATCAAATGCAAAGAGGACCCAATCAGAAAGATCTTTGCAAAACACAGCAATGTCTGTACCAAAGTATTTGCCAACTTCCCTTTAATAAAGCATCATGGCTGAAATGTAAATTAATCCTGACAAATAATGCCTGATCCCAGTGACAAATAATGCCTGATCCCAGTGGCTCATACACACGTGACATGGTTTCTAAAGCACACTGTGAAACCTGTAGATCAGAATACATTTCTGAGTAACTGCAATGAAACATTATTATACTTTACAACTAATATCGTTCATGATACCTTGAAAATGGTTTCAAATTTTACATGTTTTTGTGCAGGTAAATGGAAAATCACCAAATGTCTTTACCAGTGATCTTAATACTGTAAGTATAACTAAATCTCTCTGTGGTACTCAAACCAATTCCATTCAATACCTGGATAACAGGTTGCATGCATCTTTCTATACCTTTTTGCTAAGGATTTATGAACACAGCCAAAAATAAAGTGGGGCAAAGGCTTAAAACTAGTTAAAGATTTTGAATATTACTCTTATGTACTTACCGCTTTGGCGACCCCTAACCGGGAAAAGCCGAAAGACACAACAACTCTTATGTACTTCAAAAGTTGCTAGAATAACAGGTTGCACATTAACATACATGTTCTTAATGATATAAAATCTGAAACTCAATGTCTGTCATTATTTAGTGATGGCAGTACTGAACAGCTTGTCAAAAAAACATAAACTTTATGAGGCACAGATCAAAAATATAAGACAAAATCAGGGACAGCTGAAAGGTATGTTGACAAGATATGAATTCCAAGCATTTTGCCATAGGATCATTGGCATGTACTAGGCCATCTGGCTACAGACCATGACAAGTCTAGCCAATAAACCACATTCACAAGTTCCCAGTAGCATCAAAAGGGGTAAAACAAGACATATCATGGAGAATTTGAGACTGCCCACCCAATTATCTAGGGCTTATCTTGAATGCTCACCTCTCTTCCACCCTTGTTCAAAAGGCAATGCAGAATGCAAGGGGCAGACTGAATAAAACTAATCCTGTTAAACCGATGGAAATATTGCAATTTCTTCTGGAAATGCATGCAATGTTCAGAACACCATTATGCCATTTAGACACAGGTTCATACACTCCTGAATCTGTTGCTATGGTTTAGTAAATGCTTCCCTACACCAGATATCTCAAGTCATTTACTTCATACTATCCCATATCTATGGAGACCGCATGGAATGGATAAGCATAATAATAAAAGCAGGAGATGTAAATGTCGCTTTTAGTACTCAAAGATAATCAGAGTCACTAAAAGTAAGGTAGGAACTGTCTCCAACCATTGCTGAGAGTAATGAAATTATGGCATTTGTTACAATGCAAAGCTGATGTAATTCAAACCTCTGGTCTTGCTACATCCGTCAGGACGCATTAATAATCCAGATTGATTACTCATGTGCTGGCACAATTTAACTGAGATGAATACAGTAAGAATAAACAAGTTTTATTTTCAGGAATTTAATACTGTTTATGGAATTAGATGATCTGAACTAGGTTGTGGGGGCACTATTAAGCATACCTTTTAAAAATACAGAATAAAGATTTATGACTTGAGAGGAGGCTTTGTAATATTTATAACATATATTCATGGAACAAGGCTGTAGTCAGGCATACTCATTGTATTGTGATTACATTTTCCTGAGAATTGCTTACAAACACTGCAGGTTTTTCAGGACATATGTCTACAACAGTGTAAATTAAGGTCTGCAATAACAGGTGCATAGCTATCTTACAAAGGGGATTGCATGTCTACAAACAATATCTCATTTTTATATGGCTCAATCTTGCTCTGTGGCACAGAGAGATAAAGCTCTGACTGCTACCCAGGTGGCCAAGGTTGATTAGCATCCCCAACACTGGAGAAGCAAGGCAGGGAAGGGGAAGAGTGAAGGCATGTGGTCCAATCACCTCTAACAGGTGGTGGAAGTGGTTTGCATACATTTGGGTCAGATTGGACAGTGCAATTTCCCTGATGAAGACTGAGGAAACTACTTATCATGCACTGCACAGAGGGTTGGGGCAGATTGGAGGTAATTTCACTTGTGAAAATGAGGTGACAGCATCTGTAGAAAGCACACTGCAGTCTGATACCTGTCACTTTGTTAGGTGGATTCAGTTAGGACTAGACTAGATAAAGTAAAGCAGACAACCTCAAGTCAACCATGGCTCTCCAGATGATGGCCCTCAAATTCAGTTCTTTCTCAGATGATGGTGAGAAAATGAACCAATTGACCTAGTAGGGATCTGTTGATAAAAAGTACTAGGAAGAAAGAGTGGCAAAATAAATGTAGTTTTAGATGGAACATGCAAAAATGATGCAATCATTTGCAACATTGAGAGTTGTGTCTGTTGGTTTCAATGGTTGTGGGTATAACATGGAATTCTACTGCTAAACCCTGTACTGGAATGCACAGAAGTTTCTGTTTTTTGACTGTGACTGGGAATAAAGTCATCTATAAAGCAGGAAGGCATCCCATTGCCAGATCAGACACCATTATCTCATACATGTAGTAGGGGAATGCTGAAAGCTAGCATTATAATTAGAATTAAATAGAGTATCTGACAGAAAGGAGAATGGGACTTTTCAAGAATGAGAGAATATATTGCAGTAAAGAATATGAGCAGGTCCCATTAAAGTGAGATGCCTGCAGCCAGATAATATAAAATAGCTATACATCTGCACTTCTTTAAGGCCATGGGAACTGCAGTAGGACAGAAGTAGTATTTTGAGAATCAGTGTCTGAAGTAATTTGTGAGAGAAGACACACAGATGCCACAGCACTCATCTCCAGGACTAGAAATCCTGTTTGGAGTTTGTTACTATCAGTGCAAGTCCTGGTAGCTGAGATCCTCAGTTGTTTAACCGCAGAAGTGTTATAGAGAATAATGTTACAGAGACTCTGGACTGATTATCCAGAACAATAGTGATAAAAGACTATGCTTTCACCCATGAAAGGTCAGACATTCAGGAAATACTTTGAACTGACTGTTGTCTAAGAATCTGGTAAACATGTATTATTGTTTGAGTACTTTTAATTTATAAGTTGCAGTTCAGACTTTTAGCCCTGGGACTTCTGTTTGCACCTTAATTAAGCACCGTAGCCAAACTGGCCAAAGAGTTGAACTGTGTTCCTGTAAAAAGAGCTATTCTAAAGAGTTGCTGTTTGATATGAGCCCATTTTATATTAATACATTCAAAGGTTCATGGGCTCTTACTAAGCTTATGGCCAAATAGAACAACAAGACGCTCACAAAATCCTAATACAAGTGCATTTTCAAAAAAAAAAAAACAATGGTATGTCTGTTCCTTAGAAATTTCACAATTTCAGAGTATTTTATATACATATATGTATCTATCTATATATATAGAAAGAGAGATATATGTACGTACACACATGCATATACAGACATGCAAACACACACACATTCATAAACACACACACACACACACACACACACACACACACACACCTACATTCTTATGGTATAATCAGCGGGGGGGGGGGGGGAATAAAAGACTGAAAGCTTACTACAGAACAAAGTCCTAAGTTTTGTTTCTAGGACTACTTTGTTGTTGATGTGCTGGTGAAATTGTAGACTGTGCTTAATTAAAACCTCTAGTAACTTAAACATTTCCATATCTCCATGGTATGACTATTATTAGATATTTTAGAAAAGATGGAGGATATATTAGGGTCTACATTGTTAAAAACAAATAGTTTTATTAAATTTCAGGAGTGAACCTGAGTTAATTTATCAGTTCTGTATTGAGGTAAATGAGTTCTAGTAATAACTAGAAAGCTTGAAAACTGTCCTTGCAGAAAAAAAAAAAAAAGAGTTGAATCATGGATTATGTGCATAATTCTCAACTGCTGGAATTTATGCATTGCGCTATGATTTTGGCCTTTTGATTTAGCCTCTGTCCTTGATTTACTGATGCTTCTCATAAAGGCAGAACAATTTATGGGAACATACCTTATTTAAATAAACTATGCCTAAACAAAGGTTTCCAACCACTAACTATATAAGGTGCAGTATATAAAGACCTTAGATTGACAAAAGTCAGAAAGTGATTCCCTTTTTGACCCTTGGCTATGACATTTAAAGGCTAGCTAGTGCTATGATTTTTAATGCTCAGAGGTTGAGAGGTACAATAATGTGCACATTGAATGAATAAGCCAACAACATAAGATTAATTAAGAAACCAACAAAAAAAACTGTTGCAAAGTATTAATTCAGTACATCTTCTTCATATATTTTCTGCAATCTTCTTCCTATTTTTGATCTAAGTGGCCAAACCTGCTCCTCCCTTTGTCTTTTCTGCAATTATCTATTAAAAGCCTTTGCTCCCCCATCTTGACTCCTTCTATGAATCCTCTTTTAGGCAGCACGTTTGATGCTTCCACCTCCTTTACTGCTTTTCCTTTTGCTTCCCTGTACTGTGTTTCACCCACCTCTCATCGCATTCACTTACGTATGACCTAGTGTCTAGCCTCACTTTCCTTTATATCCTAACCAAGATTCTCCTCTCTTTGACATTTTGCACTTTTGACTTCCTTAAAACCTTTTCCACAGACCTGAATGTTCTGTCCATAAACCCTTAGCAAAGATGTACTGCTTCAATCTACTCCACCACTTGCTAATTTTTGACCTGTCTCCCAATTCTGTATAATCCACTCCCCTAAAATCTCATGATATTGTCTTTTTATTCTGTCTATTCCCAACCACAGTAAAAGAAACAGTGGCATGATCACTGCTGGTTTATAGTACCCTCACATTGACAATGCAGATCCCTTTCACCTTGTTTAGAACATCATAAATTGGCTGAATTCATCATACCCCAACACCACAGTCAATTACCAAATCCTATCTGTTGTTCGTCTGGTTAGGATAAAACAGACGGACATTCATGGGTTCATTTCAAACAGCTTTATTACAGACAAACACATCGGAAATGAGGCTTTGTAACTTAAACTTAAATAAACTTATAAACAGACTGACCTCCACATTGATACATGCTAACACTCTGGCTGTTCACTCAAAATGGAACTGCTGACTGCATGTGCTCACTATTTCTATGCATGTGCTTACATCTGGAAATACTTGTTAAAGGTACATACACGTGGTCTGATCTACATCCTCCCTCTTTGAGAAATGGTCCATACATGAAATGACAGTACTCAATGACATACAACTTACAGAAATGATTGTTTGACATACAATTATACAGAACTAATTCTGTAACATTCAATCATACAAAATCAGACACATATAAAACAATCATGTCCAGGTTGCTGTGTATTTTACACTAGGTCTGGAAATATGACCTGATCATGTAACATAAAAGTTAGAATTGGACCTAGCAATGGGGACTGTCTTCAAGGAATGTTCAACTTTGGGGGCATCTGGGACATCAACAGGAATGGGAACGGATACTGCGACATGTTCTTCGGTATGAACATTGTCAGGGTTGCTCTGAGATCTAAAGTCTGTATCACAGGTACAATGCTGCAATATTGTTTCTGACACAGGATGAAGATGCCTGCAGTTTCTCCTGTACTCTATCCCCTCAGATTCCACTAAGTAGGATCTCAGACTGGTACATATACCTCTCACTTGACCAATTTGATCAAATCCTTTCGCCATTTGCATCATCACTTTCTCTCCGTCTTTTAACTTATTACATCCTAGTGACGCCTCCAGGTGCATCTGCAGTTAACTCCTACTGAAGCCTCTAGGTGTCAAATATTGCTTGTTCATATTTGCATCAATAATTCCAAAACCATGCAATGGACAAGATTTTAAATATTTTATCTTAAAGCTTACACAGTGGCAAACTCAACTGCATTCATATTTGACCTTTGTCTAGTGCAGTTAAATAGATATTAACAGTTGTTTTTATGATATTAATTTATGTAGATATGATTTTCACATCTTTCTAAATATCTCATCACCCAAGTAACATAGACAGAGCTCCTTACCTTCATATGAAAGCACTGAGTTAGATGAATAAAATGCTGCTGACAGTATGTGTGTGACTTGAATGGTTGCTAAGATATTGCAGTTGTCTACAAAATATTACAAATGTAATACTTACTATGTTTACTGTGACTTATAAAATTCTGTTTAAGACCTAGAATCTAAAGAATATTACCACTATAAAAATAGTTTGTGCTGAAGAATTTGCTCGTTATACTTCTTTCATAGCCACTATGGTTCCAGAGCTATGAACATTTGTTTGAAATGTGAGGAGATAATTTGATTATGTCAAAATTCTTAGGCTCCACCCATTGGAAGTTACAGTACAAACTTCCTGAGCTCGATTGGAGTAAATGAGTTAACGGATGAAGAAATTTGCTCATTTTATCATAGCTGGACTTCTGAGAAGAACGTTTTTTAAAAATTTGGGCTTTGATTGCTCTGGTGTTTTCAGCATTAGGCACCAACAAACTAGAACTGATAAGCAAGGTTGTTCTGGTTTGCCTAGATAAAAGTCTCTGAGCAGGCGAGCCATGTAAGTTGTCATGGGGTATACTTCTGAGATTAAGTAAATTCAAGAAGATATCGGTATTGTAAATTGACCTCTCTAGTAATTGCTTTGCACTCTGTACTGCATGTTCAGCAAGGCCATTTGATTGTGGGTATTCAGGACTACTAGCAACATGAATAAAGTCTCACTCTTTTGAAAATCTCTGAAACAATTGACTGGTAAACTAAGAACCATTGTCAGAAATAACTTTGTGTGGACTTTCATGGACTGAGAAATGACCCTTTATGTTTGTAATAACAGCACTGGACAGTAGGATAGGTTCATAAGTGTGTACTAGGCTAATGGCCCTGGAGCCTTTACAAGCTTAGTCCATAGGATTACTCTGACATCGTGCCACCCGACCTTAGTTCCCAGTACCTCTGTTGAGTAAAGCCACTGGAGTGCTCCCTGTGGTGAATTTTCTGTGAGTGGTAGAGCAGTGGAGAATGTCTGTACCTTAACTGAAATTGTTTTAACTAATAATGTGTTCTTATTTGATGGACAAACATTTCTACAAATAGTGGGAGTAGCCACGGGGAGATACACCCATGGCTAACACATATGCTAATATTGTTTTAAACATTTGGGAATGTCAGTATGTTAATGGTGTTTCTAACCCTTATAGAGATCATGTTTTATTATATCAATGTTTTGTAGATGACAGTTTTATGATATGGAGAGGTAATCTATAGGATTTGTTTAATTTTGTGGAATATTTAAATAAAACAACCCCCTTTTTAAAATTTAAAATGAGTTATTCAAGAGAAAATATTGCATTCCTTGATGTATTACTTTCTAACAAAAGTGGGCAATTGCAAATGTCTGTGTTTAGAAAAGAAATACAGGTTAATAGGTATACACATGCTAAGAGTATGCATGCAAAACATCTATTTTATGGTATAGTTAAGGGGCAGTTTTTAGGAGTTAGCAGACGTAACACTGATGAGGTTAAATGTAGAGAACAAATGGTGGAGTTAGTTGAGGATTTTGTCAATAGAGGGTATAATAAAGATTTAGCTCACAATGTTATGAAGGATGTGCTAAGTAATAGATCGACCATAGCACGTTCATTTTTGGGTGAGGTAGTGTTAGAGGATCTACCAGTTAAAGTGGATTGTCCTAAAGACAACATTATTAGATATCTTTAATATAATAGTATGACTAGTAAGGTAGAAAATATTATTCAAAAGAATTGGCGAGTATTAATATCAATGCAGGGATTGGTTACTATTTTGGGGAATAGACCAAGATTTACCTATAGGAATACTGCTCATTTGAAAAGGCAATTATGTTATAAGGATTTTAATATTAATGCAACTACTCCATTAGTAAATAAATATGGCACATACCCATGTTATGATTGTAGTTGTTGCAGGAATATCTGTGAGTTAACACAGTTGAACATCCTATAATGAATAGGAAGTATGAAATTAGATGTCAAGCAACATGTAACACCATTTGTATAGTGTATTTGGGAACTTGTACAAAAAGCAACTGTTTCTATGTGGGCAAATGTTCAAGGCAGCTGAAAGACCACATTATAGAGCATAAATCTGAAAATAGAAAGCATGTAGTACCAAATACATTGGCTAAACATATTATGGATAAGGGCAACCAACACGAGTTTAAGTTTAAAGTGTTAGAAATAATATATAAGAACCTTAGAGGAGGGGATCTGAATAATAAACTTGAGATGGCAGAATATAAATGGATTACAAGGTTAGAGGCTGATAAACAACCTGGATTAAATAATATAATTACAATTAAACCTATTTTAATAAATAAGCAGAAGCAGTATAAATGAAGAAACTGTATATGTTTTAGTATTATAATAGTTTTTACTTTGATGTATTATGTTTTGTGTTTTTAAGAAATTGAAAGTATATAATTGCTGTTTGTTACTTATTGGATGGCTGTGTCACATGTTGTATTTGTTAAGGTATATATAATGGATTTTTTAAATGGATGGTAATACCGATGAAGGGAGTTTCCTGAAAGCTTTATTATTTGGTCTGAAATAATTTGAGAGTTTCTATTCATTTTGGATTTGTTTCTTTTTGTGAATTTTCTATTTCCCATCCACTCAACACGATTTCTCTTGAAGAGGGACAGTGAGGTGCTCTACTTGACATGTATGGGAAGTCTATTTCATAGCAGGGGAAGTCTCTGGGTGAGGAACCTGCCCCTCCAGCATGTTCTGTTGACTGTGGTAATGAGGTTGAGGTCTCTCGAGAATGTGGTGCGGAGGGATTGGGATTTCTTTAGATGTAACATTTTGTAACAGAGCTGGGTCAGACATGGCTTTCTAAGTCAAGCAGAGATCACCTCTAAGTAGGTGATATGAGACAGAGAATAGTTGGAGTTTTGTTACTCTGTCTGTATAGGACAAATGTTTAAGGACTAGGATCCTCTTTGTGAGGTACTTTTGCAGCCTCTCCAGTTATTGCAGGTGTTTAGTGAGGTACATGCCAAATGGGGCATTGTACTCAATGATTGGCCTAATGAGGGAAGAGTAGAGGGAGCCAATGACCTCTTTCTTCCTGGATGCAAAACCATTAGTAATGAGATGTGCCACATAGAAGGACGTTCTGACCACAGTGACAATGTGGTGGTCAAAAGAGAGGTTGTTGTCAACCTGTGTTCCCAGACATCTTATAATGCCTTCTGTGTCCAGTGGACTACCATCGATATGGTAATTCATGGGAGAAGGGTTTTTCCCAAAGGGGATGATGACACATTTTTAGGCATTGAGCTTAAGGCCATGGTTTTGATACCAGTCGCTGGTCTCAGTGAGACAATTCTGTAGGATGTCAACATCACTCAGGGAGTTAATACTAGCTCCCAACTTGCAATCATCTGCGAACATTGTCCGCCAGAGTCCCTTTGTGTTGGCTTGGACTTCAGAGAAGTAGATACCAAACAGGAGAGGACCCAGGGCTGAACCCTCGTGACAAGTCAACAGTCTGACTTGGAGTCAGCTACTTTTGCACTGTGGGTTCTATCTGTGTGCCAGTCTGCAACCCACCTAATGATATACGGGTTGATGCCTAGCTTAGTGAGTTTTTCTATGATTCCTGAGTGGGGAATGGTATCAAAGGCCTTGACCATATCAAGGTAGGCTGTATGAACCACCTTGCCTTCATCCACAGCACTGGTGTCTGACTCAAAGAAGTTGATCAAGTTGCGCAGGCATGATCTACCCTTCACAAAACCAAACTGTGTGGGATCCAGAGTTTGAAGATTCCCTATATCCTTGTTTATTAGGTCCATGATGATGCATTCCATAGCTTTACATATCAGACTCGTAAGGCTAATGGGGCAGTAGTTCGCAGGATCTGTAGTCACTCTTCCTTTTTGGACAGGGATGACTGTAGCAGTGCGCCATTTGGTAGGGACAAAGCCTGAGGTGAGGCTGTGATTGAACACGGCACACAGGTGAGGTGCCAGTTCACTCTGTAGTTCATGTAGAACACAGCCAGGGATATTGTCAGGTCCCATAGAAGCTGTATTCTTCACCTTGGACAGTGCTGTTTTAACCTGTGCAGCAGTAATACTGGGTGCCTGGCAATCAACTGGTATTGTGACTGGTCCCTTGGGGGGAGGGGTAAAGTTGGCACTGAATCTGTCGGTCAATATATTGGCAATATCTGTTGGCTCGGTATATGAGGTACCATTGTGCAGTAGCTCAGAGCAAATCTGGGTATTGCCATGGAGATTCTTTACATAACTACAGAAGGCCTTGTGGTTGTCTTTACTATCTGCTGCAATTCTGTTTTTATAGCCTGCTTTAGTGGATTTGATGAGGGATCTCAACTTTTTGTTGAGGCTAATAAGGGAGTTTTTCCAGTCTTGGAATTTCACCTTATTCCACATCAGTTTCCTCCTTATGTTGTAGAGTTTGTTTATGGCAGGGGACCACCAGATTGGCTTCCTTTTTTTGGAGGAGATCACTTTGTTTCTACTGCGTATGGCGAGATCCATGCATTTGTGCACGTGTTCGTACAGTTCATTGGTATATGATTTGGAGATCATGCAACTGATTTCCATTTGCATGGGTGCCATGAAGTTAGCCACCTCTGTTTTAGCAGCCCAAAGTTAACTTTGGAGAAGTTTTTCATGATGGTTAACTTTGTGGGGTGGATTGGAGGGATGTGGATTTCCAAGGTGATTAGTTTGTGGTCGGATCTAACCAGGGAAATGTTTACTACTGGTGTAGAGCAATGGTCACCCATGTTAGTAATGACCACGTCAAGGATGTTGCTACCTCTAGTGGGGGAAAGAACGAGCTGATCCAGGGCATTGGAATTAATGAATTCCAGGAAACATTGGACAAGTGTATTGGTACATGAGTAGTTTTCCCATTTAAAGGAGGGGTAATTGAAGTTGCCCAGTATGAGAGTGTTAGGTTGGACCCTAATATTCTCCAGGGTGCTTAGGAATGTGGAGTGAGAGTCTTGGGACATGGTTGGGGAACTATAGCAGGCTACGACCTGAATCGCTGTTTTACCCAATGTTAGCTGCATCTGAAGTATCTCAGATGGATTATGTTGGGCTACCAGTCTGAAGGTGTGTGCATTATTTATGAATATGGAAACACCACTGCCTTTGTATCTTTGGTCCAAGTTCTGGGGCTGAAAGGTGTGGAATGAGTTATTACCTGGTAGTGCAGGGGTGCTTTCTGCTGCCTTGAACCAGGTCTCTCTACAAACTGATCTCAAACCAGTTTGAATAAGAGTCTACCAATACTAAATAATGCTGATAGTTCCACTCAAATATGTCAGTGGCTACTGTTGACCAAGGCAGTTCAGGAATTTTCCTTAGCTGAAGTGGCTCTTTTGCAAATGTGGCTTAATACGGTTGCACACTGAACAAAGAAAAAGCAATTTTCAATGTCTTTTGAAAGAGAAGGCAAAAATACTAGTCCTCGCACCCTTCTTTTAATAGAATCAGAACCTGGGTGGCCATGATGCAAAATCTCAATGTATTCACGTAAGGAAGTAGGGACAATAACTTTGGGACCTTTGAAAATGATACCACCTTCCATCAGCATCTCATCTCTGTATGGAAAGTAAGGTTGCACTTCTGGTGGTACACAGGATTGCTTTGACGGCCATCCTACATTGATGAAGTGGTGGAGCTTTTGCAGAATTGGATCAGTTTTTGTATGATCAATTAGCTCATTAAGTCTCGTGGTAGAAAGATTATGCACTTCCATGACATCAAAGTCAAAATTCTCTACATCAAGCTGTTGCATAGTATTTCTGGGTGATCTGGATAAGGTATCAGCCAGATAAAGAAGTTTATCTTTTGTGTAGACCATTTTGAAGTTATACTTTTGCAATTTGAGCATCATTCTTTGTAGTCTTGCTGGAGCTGAACGCATAGGCTTCTTTAAAATAGTGACTAGAGGTTGATGGTCAGATTTGAACACAATTGCAAAAAGTTCCTTCTCAATATGTGCATAGTGGATCTCAGGCTGGGTAAGAGTTTTAGATGCATAGGCAACAGGTATGCCCTCTTGAAGAATAACTCTACCAAGACCAAACTTTGAAGCATCACAGGAAAGAACTACTGGTTTGGAGACATTATAGTATCTTAATGTAGGCAGGTGAACAATTTGTTGTTTGAGGTTATCAGATGATCTCTGGTGTTGTTCTAACCATGGCCATGCAATGTTTCTACATGTCAGCTCTCTAAAAGGTGCTGATAATTCACTAAAGTCAAGGTTAAATTTGCCCATATAGTTAACCATACTAAGAAAGCAATGTAAAGCTTGGACATTGTCTGGTGCAGCATTTCAAGAATGGCTGTTTGTTTTATAAGGATCTAGTCGTAAGCCTATATTGGTAAATAAATGACCTACATAAGTAACTTCTGGTAGTCTGAATTTGCACTTCAGAGGATTGAGTTTTAAATTCACTTCACACGCTCTGTCCAGAACTTTCCTAAGGTTTCTGTCATGCTCAGCTTCACCATTGCCTCCAACCAGAAAATCATCAACTATTACAGCAGACAGGTAGCCTGAAAAAATTTGCTCCGTTGCACGGTGAAAGACTTCATTGGCAGAATTTATTCCAAAAGGCATCCTAGAAATCTGTATATACCAAATGGGGTACTGAATGTAGTCAGTAGTGAAGATTTGCAATGAAGCATTACCTGCCAAAATGAACTCTACATCTATGACAGAAAAAACAGTGGCATTTGGGATAAGGGTTGCAATTTCCTTGACTGTATGCATAGGATGATGAAGTCTCTTTAATGCCTTGTTCAAGTCTGTTTGGTCAATGCATATTCTGATTTCATCTGAATTTTTCTTATGAGCAGCTACCATGGATGACACCCACTCAGTTGGTTCTGTGACTGGACAAATCACATCTTGCTGCAACATTTTGTCTAACTGGATCTTGACTTTGCCCTGCATAGCTATTGGAACTCTTCTTGCTGGTCTGACCACTGGACTGACCTCTGGGTCTACTTTCATGTTGTACACAGCTGGAAGTTTGCCTAACTTGTCTTCAAAAACATCAGCATACTCTGAGAAAATAGCATCACTGAAGCTGGAACTGGGACATGCGCCCACACGATGTACCTCCTTCACAAAAAAGCAGTCTTATTTCTAAACTGTCTCTAAGACCTAATAATGACTGCACAGGTCTTCAGATTCTATAAAATTGCAAGCTGTAACTCTTCCCAGCTGAATAGCATGAAAGCATTACTGCACCTTCAATTTGAATCTCTTCACCTCCATAAGCAACAAGCTTCACACAATTGACCAAATTGTGGGTTTACCATTAATCAGGACAGTTTAAAATACTTCATTCTTTGCCAACAAATCTACTGCATTTACCTTTGCACTGACCACTGACACACCATCTACACAGAAAGTGGGGTTGCAGCTTTCTATATAATCAACTTGCCTTTTTGAGTGGCCTTTCTTAATAACTAAATGAGGCTTGCTGGCTTTACAAAACTTTTAAAAATGGTTCCATTTTTTTTACACTTGTGGCATTGCTGACCAAATGCTAAGCACTGTAGACTAATGGTTGGCTCCACAATTACAACATTTAACAATAAGACTTGACTTGGGTTTTGCTAACTCACCCTTATGCTGTACTGAGCATGCTCTTTTTACTGAGGAAGTCTTGGAACGTGCTAGAAAGTTACAGGTTTTCCCTGCCATATCCATGGGGATTGCAGCTGCCATGTACTTAGGCTTGTTTCTACTTGCCATGTGTTGCATGCTGTATATGTTTGCTCTAGAGGCTGCTAAAACCATGCTCTTATCACTTGCAAGCATACTTGGGTGCCTTTCTGTGAGCTCATGGATTTGACAACTCTCTATGGCTTTGCTTAATATTAAATCACTGTCACGAAGCAAAATCTTTCTCACTGCAGCACTATTAACACCACACATAAGCCTGTCCTTTATTAACTCATCTTTCTGCATGCCTTGGCTTTGTTTCTCAAGTCAGTGATATAAGCTGCAAAAGTTTCACCTGACTTTTGGTCTCTTGTATAAAATAAGTGTGTCTCTAATGTAACATTTGTCTAGGGGTTGCACATTTCTCTAAATTTGCATTTCAAGCACTTAGGGTATTCCCTTGATTCAGCCAGTACCACAATATGGCAGTTTTCCCCTCTCTCCTGCATAAACTTCTGGTGCATACACAAAATGAACGCTCTCTTTCAATATCCTTTGATCCAGCTAAGTTAAGCAAAATGAATGCCCTTGTATGTGCATCATTGTCAGAAAAAGCTGATTGTATGGAAATATTATAATCCTGCTTGAATAATCTCTAATTCTCTACTATATTATGATCAAACACAAGTGGACTGGGTCTGACAAATGCCTCTGACATACCAACACAGAGTACTGAAGGTGCTTAGAATTATATGTAAATATACACACACAAATATATATGTCAAAACTTTCTGCCAGTACTTGTAATTATGCCCAATAGCACAAAAAAACTAATTGAGTTAACTGCACTTTGCCAAATAAGTCTCTGTAGCACAAGAACACTTTGAAATCACTGCACTTTGTGAAATCACTCTTTATTAGTGTAAGAAATACTTTGAAATGACTGAACATTGAGTATAAACTATACACAGCAGACAGACTAAGAAACACTTCGAAATGAATTCACTTTGCAAATAAACTGTACACAGCACAGAAATTCTTCAAAATGGCTGTACTTTTGCGAAATAGTGCACAGTGTAAGAAACACTCTGAAATGGCGACACATTGCGAATAAATGCACACAGTACAAGAACATTTTTGAAATGGCTGTATTTTGACTGCACTTTGCAATACCACTGTACCTTGCACACAGCAAACTCTTTGCAATAATTGCACTGTAATAAAACACACTCTCTGCAAACACTTTGCATACTTTGAGACACTTAGAACACACTCTCTGCAAATACTTTGAGACACTTCGAACAACTCTAGTTATGCTTTGAATGGCTACAGTCAATGCAAAATAGTAGTTTGTGCCACAAACATAGTCATTTACTAAAGAAAACATACAGTTGCCTTGCTCTTTAAGCTTATTTTGCCCTTTTATTGTACTTGTTATGCCCCTTTAATCTCTTCTCATGCTCATTATACATTTCTTGTGCTTGTTTTACTTTAAACATGCTCGTTATGCAAACCAGAGGAAATTCTGAGCCCAATAAGACTATTTCTGCTAGTTTTATCAAATATCATGCTTTCAAACATTTTGTTTAATTAATAATGCATTTTGCGCCTTCCATTTGATTAATAATATGTTTTGTGCTACTTGTTTGATTAATAATGTGCTTTGTGCCTTACAAATGTTCTGTTTCATTTTCTTTGCCAAATAAATAATTTCTGCAGTTTTTCATTAGCTTAAGTTCATTTCTGCCCCTTTTATGTTTGTCTGAGCTCCACTTCACTCAACCTGCTTAGTCTTCCTTCACTTCAACTCTGCACCTCATGGCTCAAAGAAGTTGCTCTCTCAATCCCGGTTCTGACACCTTGTCATTCGTCTGGTCAGGATAAAACAGTTCATGGGTTCATTTCAAACAGCTTTATTACATACAAACACATCAAAAATGAGGCTTTGTAACTTAAATAAACTTATAAACAGACTGACTACTACACTCATGCATGTTAACACTCTGGCTGTTCTCACAAAATGGCACTGCAGCCTGCACGTGCTCACTATTTATATGTACTTGTTTTCATCTGGAAATGCTTCTTAAAGGTACATACACACACTGTGATCTACACTATCTAATCTGGACATTGGTATCTCATTCTGTTCTTGGCAAATGTAGAGCCCCTTTGCAGTTTGGGGGGGATGGGAGAATGACATAATGGTTAAGGTGTCTACCTTAAAGACACAAGGTGCAGGGTTTGATTCTCACATGGGGTAACTGGCTAGGCTTCAAATGGCCCAAAAGAGCAGTTAGCCTAGTACTAATCTATGAATCTATAAGTATTATTTTCTGTTTCCTATCCTTCCTTCATTCTCACCTCTAATCTTTCCATCTTCTTCCCTTAACAAGTCTGGAGGCTGATATGTACAGATGCATGTTTTGGCTTTTTCTACATTATTCACTTTGCTTGCTTACCCTGGATCTTGATTCTGCCTAGTCCCTTTCTTCCTCCATGAATGATGTTTTTTCCACCTCCACTATGAAATTACATTTGATGCCCTTCTTTATGTAGCTCAAGACTCCTCTTCTATCCCTACTTCCTCTTTAATTCTTAAGCAATCTACACCCAGGCTCCTTCATTATCTATCCCATCTTGTCACTAGCTGATGATTGCTGTATTAATAGCCATGCCCACTCTTCACTACTGCATCACTGTCCGTAGCTCTCTCATCTTTCTACCTAGAATCCTTGCATGGGACAGTGATACTACCCATCCATGCCTCAAGTTCCTGAGCCAAAAAATTATTTAGTTAAGTCAATATGGCCTTCTTTAACAGACAATGTTAGTAAAACCAATTCAGTGGAGTTCCCAAGTTAAAATTAAGAAGGGTTTACAATATCCATCAAGCCAGGTTTGCCAAGATGGCAGTGGTTGTTCCACCTTTAGCTTTATCCAATATCATACAACCCTTTGGAAAAATACATTTTCAATAAATATAAAATGATTATTTTATTTCTTTTTTCTTTCCACAACATCATTACTCACCCAAAATGTTTTATCTTTGTAAATTCTACTCATAAACTATATAACTAAATGTTTCTCATTGAAATATAATAATTGTAAGCATGTGAACTTTTCTTATCATAACTGTATTTTTTATATTATCATGTTTCTTTGTATTGTTCTGACACTGTCTAATATGTATCTTTACTACACTTTTTTAAACTCAATGTGAAACTCTATCTTAAAACCCATTGGTTATGTCCCTGTACAAATCCAGACTAATCTCATTCTATATCCCAAATACCCTCTCTTAAGACCTAATTCCTGCTCTATCTGTGTCTTTTTAAATTAAGGGCTATCCTTGGCAAAAACATATCTTATCCTAATAGGTATTTTAAATTATCTCTAGTTAAATTCTTCTGCATATAATTCTAAAGCATCCTACCTCAGGCAGGCAACAAGTATTGTTTAAACTGTGAGCATTGCTGAACTGTTGAAACTTGAAGTATGCATTTGTTTAACAATTACTTTCTAGTTACTAATGAAGTCTTGTACATAAAGTCTAAAATATCTTATCTAATGCTTGTAACATGTTTTTTGTATACACTGTGAAGATTCCTGAACTGTTTAAAATTTGTAGTATTTATAGGTTCATAGGTTTATACTAGGCTATCTGCCCTAAGGCATTTATAAGCCTAGCCCAAAGTTTTGTGGCTTACGCCACCCCTTATGTTAAAAAATATTGTGCCCATTAGTTTGTTTTGCCTCTGTCCAGCAGTGACACAGAGATGATTCCCGGGGTAAACCTACGATCTCCCATCCACCGGTCAAGATTTCTCTTGAACAGAGGCAGCGAGGTGCTCTGCCTCACATGGACCGGGATTTTATTCCACAGCATAGGGAGTCTCTGAGTGACAAATCTATCCCTCCAGCATGTCTTATTTATATCAGTGCTAAGGTTTAAGTCGCTTGCTCTAGTGGATCTGGTAGATTTGGATTTTTTGAGGTGGAGCATGTCCATTAATTCCGGGTTGGTGATGGCCTTGTATGTCAGGCACAGGTCACCTCTGAGCAGACGGTATGCGACTGAATAGAGCTGGAGTTTCCTCAGTCTGGCAGCATATGACAGATTTTGGAATCCCTTTATCCTTTTGGTGAGGAACTTTTGGGGTCTCTCCAATTGCTGCAGGTGTCGGGTGAGATACATCCCGAATGGGGCATTGTACTCGATCATTGGTCTGATAAGTGAAGAGTACAGGGGAACAATGACCTCACTTGATCTGGATGTGAATCCCTTCATGATCAGGTGGGCAATGTAGAAGGTCTTTCTAACCACTTTAGCAATGTGAGTGTCAAAAGAAAGGCCACTGTCAACCTGGGTCCCCAGGTCCCTGATAACCTCTTCTGTGCTTAGTGGATTGCCACCTATATGGTAGCTTGGGGTTACCTTGTTTTTCCCGAAAAATATATTTATATATATATTTAAATATAAATATAGATATATTTAACTATATAACAACTAGTACCTGTGTGTTAGTAGTCTAGTAATCTCTTGGAGCTTATCTCCCCGGGACTCTACTGAAAACTGACATAAATCCAGTTAGACTATCCCGGTAAACAAATGTAAAATAAAATAAATAATAAATAAACTTTTTTTTATGTATCTGTAATTACCTTTTCACTGTATTTTTGAATCTTTTCTCAGCAAGCCTCGACTAAAATGGGGTCTTAAATGGCCCAGCTGAACTATAACAGTAGACAAAAACATTAAATAAAAAATAATTTTGTCTTTCATGATGAGCAGGATAACAAACAGTATTACCTAAACAATATTACATTAGCCGATTGTTATAATAGTTTTTTTAATTCACTAAGGAAAAATCCCACAGATGGTAAGGAATTCTCCTCTTTAACGGCTGCCTTTTGAAATTCTGAAGACTATCTATGATTCTTTAAATACCAGGGTTAAAATGTGACTGCACAGGCATGTATACTAAGTCCAAGGTATTAGTATCTTTCATTATTACCTTAATCTAGTGTACAGTAATCCAGGAGACAGTATATTATATATAAGCAGCAAGGTTTGGGGGTAGAACCCTCAATGGTGTGGGAAGGAAATTGAAGCCCAGCCTCACCACAAAAACTGCTTTAAAGGTGTCACAATGAGTTTCAGAATTTGCTGGGTTTTATTTAAAATTTAAATTGTGTGGACTGATATAAATGGGTCTCTCACTTTTGACATGCATCTGCTTGTTATTTAAAATTGAACAATAATAGTAAGCTTGTAAATGAAACTACACTACGCAGCCTTGCACTCGACATCTATTTATTCCTCAATTTTTTGAATTGTATGCACTTTCGATAGCAGAATCAGAGGAAAACACAGCAATGGACAGAATACAGGAATCAATCATTGTCAACAAGCAGAATATCACGCCGACTGCAATGAGGGCAAATGCTGCAAATTATTAATATTCACGGATGTGTGCTATTGGTTACTACATTGAAATGTCAAGAACCACTGTGGAACTCAAGCTTTCTACTGGCAGACAATCAGAAATTAGGGTTTCTCCAAGAGTTTAGATGATCTAAATGTGAACCATTAAATGATGTTATTGTCAACACAGCATACTATAATACAAAAGTTCACACTAGCTATCTGGTTTTAATCATCAGTAAATTGCCTCAAATTCCATACATTTCTTTATTTTACATTAAACAGCATATTAAAGTGAACAATAAACAGAACAGAGTCTGTTTTAACAAAAATGCATATCTGTTTATTACATTTTCTTAGATATCATTCATGTTTGTGTGTATGCCAAAGCCACGTGGTAACTCCAGCCCTAGGAAGCCAACTCTTTCTGTTTAGGAGTCAGTTTTCTATTATTTATGTTTGCATATGACTTTTTTCTATACAGCTAGTTACACAATGGAAATTTTGTAAATGAAATGGTTCAGTGTGATTTCATTAATTAATTTCCATGGCAAGAGACTGATGTTGTTACAGTCTGTTGTAATATCACTGTATGCCTCTAAAGAATGCATTAGTAGGCATTAAGCTCTGGAACATGGGTTTGTAATCAGAAAAGTTTCTAAAAAATTTCCATTACAAAAACAGTGGATATGTGCCTTTACAAATGCTTCTTGCTTGATGTCAAATACTTCTGGCAAAAGTGGACTACTGTCATAGTTGGCCTTTGCCATGCTCCATTCTTACGCAGATGTGTCCATCGTCTGGTGTGAGACTTTTGTTTTACTTGTCATCAATATATTTAGACAATACTCTATAATTTTAAAATGTTTTATTAATTGTCTTTTCATTATATGGAATAGCATACTGTGCATATGGTTTAGATGATAACAAATATATAAACACAAATAACTGAATAATATGTGGTAGATGTACATATAAAGATGAAATTTCAGACTACAATATCAAACATTTCAGAAAATGATGAGGCACATGCACCACAGTCCTTACAGCTATATTATCTACATTAGTGGAAGCATTCTTTGTTGTCATTTGTATATGATTAAGTGTAATTTGTTACTTCAAGCTTATAGATGTAATGAAATATAAAATAACTCTTTGCAACAAAATGTTATCCTGAGGCATTAATAGATAAGTTCAACCCCTCTTTTCCCATTTTTATACATTGGATTGCGGTGTCATATCAACATTAGACAATGTGACATGTCGAGTTAAAATCTTGTTTCATCATTTACCCTAGTACATTACGTGCACATGATTAAGTACTCAAAATATACAAAAACGAGTGTATGCCCTTTATTAAAATGTACAGCTGAAGTCATTAATAGGTACAACTGAAGTCACTGTTATATAAAGTTATTGTTATTGTTACAGACAACTGCAGTGCTCTGGTAGCTGTTAAGGTTTAACAGCTACACAACAGAAATAAACTGCTAAGACAGAAACTTCGAGGGTCTGATCATATGTGACAAAATATAGGGGAAACACAACAAAGCTTATACAGTAGTCCCTTTCCATGTGACCAGCATACCCATTGTGCATATTTAGCAAAAAGGTAGAAGTATGTAAGGAAAACATAAGGCAACATTCTGAGCATATAAAAATGTTAAACAAAAATTTACTCATACATTTTAATCTCCACTATGCAGTTATTAATGATGTTCACCTTACAGCTAGAGACTAAACAGTACCGGGCCCAAAGTTTAGCATAAATACACCATCTTGTTTACAAAACACAACTTTAAATGTATGACTAAGCATTTGAAAGATATGCACGAATTATGTCTCTAAAGTGGTTATCGCCACTTACAAATGGAATTTTAGCCCATTTAGGTTGCTGTATCACTTCTTGGCATTTACTATAAAATTATATGTGTGACATTACATTTTTATGAACTGTGTGTAAAAATGCTGGCAAGATCAGTAAGCATTGTTTATAAATGATTTCTAGTCATAGGCATTTATTTGTAAATCATGCTAGCTAGCATTTTTGGCATAAGTGCTTCTTAATCTCAAATTATGTAGAAGATTTGTTGCACAATTTAATTAAATAATGTATGTTATTTGAGTGACTAGTCAGATTAAAGCACACCAATATGCAGGGTCATTCGGGGTAACTGAGGAGTATATAAATACAAGGAATTATACATGCTGATGTTTTTTATAAAGATGTTTTGTCACAAGATTAATTCAAATTAGAAACACTTAGCTTTTGGCAGTATACTGATTTACTTAGTGAAGCACATCATATGAGTTAGATCATGTAACTCGGTTACTAAAAGTGCACTGGAAAGATAGCTTTTCAGAACAATTTTTATTATAAACTATATTCCTGTTACAGAAATAAAACAATGTTTTGATTTTTCCCAGACAGGAGTGCTCAGGATATTTTCTCAATACATGATTTTCAGTTTATTTATTTTTTAAATGTTTTCTGGAGTTGACTTGTACAATGGTACTGAATATGTGCATATAAAAACAGAGCAACATTTTTTTTATTTGAAGGAAAATGGTAGATTAAGCTTCTGTATGCCCTACTGACCAGGATCTTTTATTTTGCTTCTATATAATTACCTTTTTTATGTGACTATGATAATAGAATAAGAGTTTTTGGGTGAAAAGTTTTCAACATGTTTTGAAATACAATAATTCTGGCACTCGTGATGCAAGGGCGAATGTAGTAATATAATTTGTGAAGTGCATTGTATATTATTAAGGTGACTAGATGCAGGGTGTTTACATTTCACACATTATTGACCAAGTCCTTGTTTGTAATTATCATACAAGTGAAGGCTTCTGGTTCAATAAGCAAATATCTGCTTTTTGTCTCGCTGTATGTATACATTCAAGGGATTAACTGCATCACTTGCTATAAACGTTTGAATTTTTTGACATGTTATTTATTAGCAGAGACTTAGTTGTGACAGATTAATACCATTCTTGTGCCACAGTCTGTCAGATTCATTTCAATTCTGAGTTTCTGTTTTGATAATATTTAATTAATTGCATGTATTTGGTATTTAAGGCTAAAAATTGCTACACAGACCTGAATGATTTTTCCTTGAGAAAGACTATTACATTTCCAAAATTGCTGATACTTCAGACAGAAGTATGAAACGCAGTACATACTTTAAATAATGTTTTTTTCCTCTTTCAGCACGCACTTTTTGTTATCTAACTCATTACATTTCAACTACACACATTCACAACTGATATGCAAGATTTCTGCTGTTTTGCATAGCTTGGCAATGTCACGATATTGGTGGTTCACATTTCAACATATTTGTGATATCAGTATCAGGAATCCTGATGCAGTCATTGAGTTATTACATCCCCAACAGTAAGGATGTATACTAAATGTGAACTCCAACTTTGAGACAGGAGTTTTACAATGACATTTCCACAGTTCATGAGCCAGCAATTCAAAGATAATTATTTTAAAAATGTATGTAACACTGCAGGTCACTGCTAAAGTTATGCACCGCTTTTACAGTGATGAACATTTCTTCATAATTTGCTAGTTTTTAATTTCGTGATATGAAATTTTCAATATGCCATGTATTTAACATAAGGTCATTGTACAAGTGGTGTTGTGAAAGCTGTTTTTTCCCCATATAAGTTATGACAATATTCCTTGAGATAAACCTGTGAAACAACATTACTGTAATTCACAAGAGAGGATCCTAGAATGAGTACCCTAAATATTTCTTCTAGACATTTTGACAGTTGACAAAGTTATGAGCCTACAATGAATATAACAAAAACAAGAGATTAAAGTTTGAGATTTTTTCATTATTTCCTCAGTGGAAATTTATAACACACTCATACAGCACTGACATTAGACAATCCACAGCTCTAGACAGTACAGACTGGAGAGCCACCTGCACAGATACCTGATAACTGGACCTGTTTTGTTTCACTGGACTAGTGCAAGATATGCAAGTGATTTCTTGTCAGCTGTCTAAATTCTGGTCTGTGCAAGAGCCAACAGTCCCTCATTTAATAACTTGGTATCGAGCCAGGATACAGCAGCTGCCTAACATAAGGAGATTCAAGGCTGTGACAGTGACAGGCATAGTAAATGAGGGTCATAATTTTAAAGATACAGCTAGATGCAATTGGAATCCAGTTCAGATTCATAAAAGATGGAATGATACAACTAGAATGAGAGATAGTACGGTCAGGAATCTGGCAACAGAATCTGCAACTGTTGCAAGCATGTTGCTATCCATAAACCAAAGATAGGCAGCACTGCAGAAGCCCAGATATGAGATACACAGTATATGAACCACCACTGCCAAATCTAGAAAAGGAATAACATACCACTGCTGCCAGATATAGAAAAGGAATAAGGTGTTTAATCCTGATTATATTCTATGGAAGTAAAAATGCATGATCCTGATTATATTCTAAATGGATACAAAAAAGTGCCACAGTATATACACCTCTGTAGCCCCACGATATATCTTTGAATGTCCTGTATTGGTAAACTTATACAGAATGACATAACCGAAGCAGATGGTCACTCTGGGGCTAGCATATCACATAAACACATCCTCATATGTTCAATTCCCTTCAGTGTTAGGATAAGTATAAATGTATATCACATACAGATGTTATAAATGATGGTTAAAGTAGTAATATCTATAACTGAAGTAGTAGTAGTCCATCCAAGTGGCAAACCTGTATGTGCAGATCAAAGCCTAACTTTATTTAAGCACTTAAAATTATACATATGAGATAATGATCTGTGTGGCAGTTGCTGGCTGTATTCTCTAGCTGCATTTCTCATCTGAGCAATATCCCTTGCACACTTCCTGAACATGGAACCACGTACCTGTGAAAAATTTGCAGCAGGACTGCAGTCGACTGTCATGATCTCCTATAGCATTAACAGTCCAAAGAATGTCTTCCTAACATCAGTTCCACTGTTGTCTTCCTCAACCAAAAACATGCAGAGCCAGGTCATCCTAATAAAATGCATCAGTGTGGATATCATTTTTTCAGCTGTGACCATGTTCCAGATGAGCAACTATTCCGGCCGTACTATGACCATGCACATATTACATTGATACACATTCCTGTATTGTATATCTAAGGTTGTTACCATAGGTTAACAACACCTCACATTGGAGGTTTGGAGCAGTGCCCTCAAATCAGGCAATTTACAGACTTATGAAAACAAGTGTTTTGTAATATATAATGATTAATTTTTTAATGGTTGGTTGTGCAACGTATCATATATGTTAGATAGTTTAGCTATGATTATTTATTTTTCAACTAAAACAAATGTGATAATCCCTTTAAATATGTCCCTGCCTCAAATGAAAACTTTTGGTTTCTCCCATTAGGGGTCACCAAAGTGGATCACTGGTCCACAGATTGGCAGTAGAGTTTTTATGGTATTGAGTTGCCAGCCCGGTGCCCAACCTTCACAGAAGGAACACGCACACACGCATCTACATGCATGTCTTTAAAACTCACTCGACCACAGGAAGGACATGTAGACTCCTCCTACCTCAAATGAAAGCAAAACTTATATAATGAGTATGCAATTTAAGTCAGCCATTTAGGTTAAAGGTCAGACAAGAAATCTATCACAGTAAGAAAAATGCACAAACTGCAGCAAAAAGTTGTTCCCCAATAAAAAACACAAAACAAAGAAAAAATGAGCGGTCTAACTAACATGGCCAAATCCAGTCTAAAAACAAACAAAATGTTTAATAAATAAGATAAAACAGATAAGCGCTTTCAAGCATTAAGTTCTTCTTCAGAGCTAAAAGTCACAAGCAGCACTTTAAACAGAAACACACATCCCATTCAATAAAAACTACACAATCAAAAAATACATGGAATGTTTCAATGAAGCAGCTGTCTTGAAAGTAATCCAGGTCTTAAAGGTACAGTCCCATTCAGCCCAGGAGTCTTAACTGATGTAGCCTCACAATCCACTTCATCTCTGCCAGTTCAGTACTATGAACAATGTTACCTCCTGTCTTATTCTTCTTCACCAGCTGTAAAACCAAAAATGATAAAGTGTTCCCTGGATTCAAAGAAACATGTTTCATAAGCGCATTTGTCATGTCCTTAAGCCAGATATCACTCATATGCTTCAGAATTCTTTCTTTAAAATTTAGTTTTCCCCAAACAGAAGTGAAGACATTTACTTCAGACTGCCAGGTACACAAAATCACAACTTCTATGATTGGCATACAGCCTGGCACTAAAAGTGAAACCAGTCAAAGGATGCTGAAAAGTCTTGGCACTTGAAATATAAGCTTTGCATAAACAACAAGGAAAGATCTCAACCTTCTCAGATCTAAGAGGAATGTAGTTATTGCTCGAGCTGGGACCATAACATAACTGTCTCTTCAGAGATAAACAGTAATTCTCTAGTGTTTAAGCTTTCATCTGTTCCTTTAACTAAGCACCAAATTTCTGTTTTGAATAAGGGACTGTCTTTTATTTCTGCGAAGGAGTCCAAGATCAATGATGCTATAGTTGATTTCAAGTTGTATGCCAGGACAGCTATGTTTGTAACTGTTTTTCCAAATACTGGTGCACATACTAGCAATGTTTTAAGGAGATCTAGTACATATGTTTCTATCCTGCACTCTCACTTAGAGACTTTTCTGTATGCTTGTGAGAATGATCTTTTTAGTTTATGGATGAACTTTTGCATGCCTTTATTAATTTGACTTGTGATGAGAATCAGGCTTTAAAAGAATTCAGGATGAATCTGAATTTGTATATCCGGCCAGCTGATAAAGGTGGTGCAATTGTTGTGATGGACAAAACAGCATACTTTGAAGCTATGAGACACATGCTTAGTGATACAAGTACTTATTTGTTGGTTTCTAAAATAGATGTGGACAGAATGGTTAAGCGTGTGCATGCGTTTCTTTATGATTTTCTCATGTCTAGACTTCTCACTCAGCAACACTATGGCTATTTGCTGGTAAGAGACCCTTTAGTTCCTGTAATACACTGTTTGCCCAAAATTCATAAGAGTTTGATGAATCTCCCGATGCGACCTATAGAGTCTGGACATGGATGGGTGACTGAGCCTTTATCCATTTTTATGGAAAATGCTATATGACCTGTGGTTGAAACTGCTCCCTGCTTCCTTAGAGAGACACTGAGCGTTTTTTGTGCACTCTTTCACAGTATGTTGGTTGCAGATTACTATATGGTAACGTTGGATGTTTGCACATTGTTTACTTCAATACCCAATCAAAAATGTGGGTTATTACTTCACTAAAGGAATGGAAAGGGGGGGGGGCAAAAAGAGAAATGTAAGCAAGTAATTATCTTCATTAATAAAAAAGTCTGAAGAAAGCAATGTATGCTTGAGGCTGTGATAAGTGCTGCCTGGTGAGAAAAGCAAGGCTTAAATTCTTTAATGTTCTTTACATGATTTGGACATTTTCATATATTGTACATAATGCAGTTTTCTAATGATATCAGATTAAATAAAAGGTAATTTGAGGTATTACAAACAAAAACAAACAAATAACTATAAAAGAATATATTAAAAACCCTGCTATTCATTCTCAGCTGTCATTTGATATGACACTGAAGCATACCCCTCAACTGTAAAGATTTTCAGAGAATGTCCAGTTTTTTGCCTCATATGTTTGGCCTACCCCTTATAAGATTTGTGTGTTTTTTTTTTTTTTTTTTTTTTTTTTTTTTTAGCAAATTATTGAGGTTTGAAGTTACTGCATAATGACAATTAATTCAGTTTCAGACTTCATAGTCTTCAGAAAAATGCATGCTAATACAAAACCCGTTGTTCTATCAACTTTCTAATTTTCAAACAAATGAGTAGTAAAAAGTAATAAGGAAAACACCAGGCACAGGATTCCCAAGCACTCCAAAAGCCACAGAAGTCCACTCAGTATATTT